>NC_043005.1:89487318-89794818 GCF_006345805.1 Octopus sinensis | reverse complement strand
TATCGCCGTAAGTATGTATGTGTGTGGATGTGTGAGTGTGTCTGTGTGTATGTCTGGGTGGCAGTGTGTCCGATGAATGTATGTGAGTATGTGTGTATGTATGTGTGTGCATAGATATGTATGTCCGTGTGTGTGTGTGTGTGTGTGTATGTGTGTGAGTGTGTATGTATGTACGTGTGGGGTGGGGAAGTGTGTGTATGTGCATGTGTGTGCGCGTACATACAGTTGTGAGTGAGTGTGTGTGTGTGTATGTATGTGTGAGTGTGTATGTATGTGTGTGTCGGATGCATGTATGTGTATGGGTGTATGTATGCGTGTGTGTATGTATGTATGTGTACGTGCGTGTGTGTGTGTGTATGCGTGTAGGTGTGCGCGTGTGCATGCATGCATGCATGTGCGTATGTGTGGTGTGTGTGCATGTTGTGTGGTATATAGTATGTGCGTATATGTGTGTGTATGTGCGTACATGTGTGTGTGTGTGTATGCATGTGTGTGTATGTAGGTGTTGTAGGCGTGTGTGTATAGGTGTATGTATGTAAGTATGTGTGGGTGTGTGTCCGTGTATGTGTGTGTATGTATTTGTGTGTATGTAGGTGTGTGGGCGTGTGTATATGTGTGTGTATGTAGGTGTGTGGGCGTGTGTTATAGGTGTATGTGTGTGTATTCTAGGTTGTCCGTGCATTTTGTGTGTGTGTGTGTATGCATGTGTATGTGTGGTGTGTGTGTGTACGTGTGTATGTGCGTGTGTGTTATGCGTGTGTATTGTGTGGGAGTGTAGGTGTGTGTGTGCGTGTGCGTGTTTATGTTGGTGTGTGCGTATGTGAGTGTGATGTATGGGTGTTTGTCATGCATGTGTGTGCGCGTGCAGGTGAGTGTGTGTGTAAGTATGTGTGTGTGTATGTTTGTGTAGTGTGTGTAAGGTGTATGTCTTTGTGTATGTATGTGCGTATAGGAGTATGTGGGTATGTGTGTATGTATGTATATGGGTGTATGTATGTATGTGTGTGTGGTGCTGCATGTGTATAAGTAATGTGTGTGTGCGTATGTGTGTATATGTGTATGTGTGTGTGTTTATGTATGTGTGTATGTATGTGTGTAGGCGTGTGGTGTGTAGATGTATGTATGTATGGGTGTGTGTCCGTGTGTGTTTGTGTGTGTGTGTAGTAGATGTGTGTGTCTGAGTGAGGTATGGCTGTGTAGGTGTGTGTGTGTATGAATGTAAGTGTGTGTGTATACAAGTGTAATGTATGTATGTAGGTGTGTGTGTGTGGTGTATGTGTACGTGTGCGTGTGTATGTGTGTGTGTGTATGCGTGTGAGGTGAGTGTATGGGTGTATGTCTGTGTGTGTATGTCTGAAGTAGGTATGTAGTGTATGTGTAGGTAGTGTGTGTGTGTGTGCAGGTATGTGTGTGTATGTGTGTGTGTGAGTAGGTGTGCGTGTATTAATGTGGGTAGGGATGCATGCGAGTGTGTGGGTATGTATGCATACATACGTACGCGCACATCCGAAGCAAGCCCACACGCACAAAGCGCGCTCACGCACACAAACGCAAGCAGTACAACGCAAGCCCAAGGGGCCGACCAAGCCCCCAGCGCGCGCCAAGGCGCGCGAGCGCAAAGGCCCTCGAACGCCCCCGCTACGCGGGAACCGAGGATCCATCAGCCAAAACCGGAAAGCAGAAAAGAGGGGGGGCTGCCTGGATGCAAAAAGGTGTATGTGTGTGTGCATTCAGTGTAAGGGTGTGCATGTGTGGGGCATGTATGTATGTATGTGCCTACATGTATGTTTGCATGTGTGTGTGTGAAGTATGTACGTGCGGTGTGTGTGTGGGTGAGTGTGTGTGTATGTATGTGCGTATGTATGTGTGTGTGTATGTGTGATGTATGTCTGTTGTGTGTGTGTGTGTAAGTATGTATGTGTGTGCGTAATTATGTGTGTGTGTATGTATGTGTTTGTATGTTGTGTGTGCTAGTATGTCTGTAAGTGTGTGGTGATTAAATGTAATGTGTATGTAGTATGTGTCTAGTATGTGTGTGTAACAGTAGTGTAGTAGTGTGTGTGTGTGCGTATGTATGTATGTGTGTGTGTATGTGCATGTTGGTTTGTATGTTAGTGTGTGCTAGTATTGTCTGTGTGTGGTGAAAAGGTGTGAATGTATGTACGTATGGTCTACGTATGTGTGTGTGTGAACAGGCGTGTGGGAGGTAGGTGTGGGGTGTGTGTGGGAGTGGTGGGTGGTGTGCGTGTGGGAGGCAGGTGGGTGGGTTGTGTGGGTGGTGTGCCAAAAAAAAAAAAAAAAAAAAAACAGATCTCAAGAGGAGGGGGCTGTGGTTAAGTCCGTGTGGGGTGGTAGTTTTGTAGGGTGAAGATGTAGCGTTGCTCCAAGTGGAGCCTGGAAAGTGGGCGACCTTGGTGGGGGGCGAGACCAAACACTGAGATGTCATCTAGGGAATGGCCGGCCGAGCGGAAGTGGCGTGCGACGGGAGAAAGAGAGTGTAGGCGAACGTCCCTTAAGTGCTCAGTGAAACGGTCGGACAACCGGCGTCCCGTCTGTCCTACATACAGCATCCCGCATAGTTTGCATTTAATGCAGTAAATAAGGCCAGACGAGGTGCACGTAAAAGAGTGCCTAATGCGTACAGTGTGCAGGTTGGAGCCGGTGACAGCGGTGGTGTTGGTGATGAAGGGGCAAGTGTTGCAGCGGGATCTAGAGCAAGGAATGATCCGTGTGGGGCTGAGGGGGAAGGAGAGGGGTTCTGTGGACCAGGAGGTCACGCAGATTGCGGGCTCGTTTGAAAGAGGACAGGGTAGGTTAGGGAAAATGGGGCGGGTGGTGGGATCAAGCTGGAGGCGACGGAAGGCACGTAGTATCTTGCGACGAGGGGTAGGGTAGAGGGGTGGAAAAGGAGGGGGAAGGGGGTGCGGTTGGGGGTGGGCGGGGGAAGGAGACAGGGCGGTAGTGCGGTCGATGCGACGGGCGCGGGTGAGGGCATCAGAGAGGAGTATGGGGTGGGGTAACCTCGGAGTCTGACATGCGGGCCAGGTATTGAGATTGGGTCTCGAAATCCTGGTCGCGGCTGCACAAACGTCGGAGGCGGAGGAACTGGGAGTAGGGGATGGCTCGTTTGGTGTGGAAGGGGTGGGAGGAAGAGAAGTTGAGATAGAGGTGGGAATCCGTAGGTTTAAAAAAGGCGGTGGTGGTGAGAGATCTGGAGGGGTGATCGATGCGGAGAGAGATGTCAAGGAAGTTGACAGAGGTGTTGGAGATGGTGGAGGTGAATTGAAGGGAGGGGTGAAAGTTGGAAGGAAAGAGATGATTGGCAGAGAAGTTCACGGGAAAGGGAGGTGGCACCTACGCAGTCGTCGTTATAGCGACCGTATAGTTCGGGGGTCGGCCCAGAGAACTGGGAGACACTTGGGCCTCAATGTAGCCCAGAAAGAGATTGGCGAAATTGGGGCCCTCCTAGTTCCCATCGCGACCCCGGACACCTGTTGGTACGTTTCCCCGGCGAACGTGAAGCAATTGAGGGTGAGGACGAGCTCGGCCAAACGGAGAAGGGTGGGGGTGCTGGGGGTGGGGTCGGGACGACGGTCGAGGAAGTGTTGGAGGGCTAGGAGACCGTCATTGTGGGGAATCACTGTGTACAGGGATTTTTACATCTAAGTGAAGAGGAGGTTTGAGGGGCTGGAAGGAAGGAAAAGGAATTGAAGAGACGGAGGGCGTGGTTGGTGTCGTGTATGTGGATGGGAGGGCTGCGACTAAGGGGGACAGGATGCGGTCGAGGTATAGGGAGATGAGTTCAGTGGGGCAATTACAGCAGAGACTATGGGACGCCAGGATTAGAGGGTTTATGGATCTTGGGAGGAAGTAGATGGTGGAGGTGCGGGTGTGCGGACGATGAGGTTGGTGGCGGTGAGGGGGAGAGCGGAGGAGGAGATGAGGTCGTGGATGGTGGAGGACACTCGTTGTTGGTAGGAGGAGGTGGGATCGGAGGGGAGGAGGCGATAGAAGAGTGGATTTTGAAGCTGGTTGAGCGCTTCCTCCCTGTATAGGTCCGCGCGCCACACTACCCTGCCCGCCTTTGTCCGCCGGTTTGATGACAATGTCATCACGACGGCGGAGGTGGCGAAGGGCAATGGATTCGGCGGCCCGAGTGAGGTTGGCTCGGCGGGGTCTTGGTTCAAAGTTGAAACGGTGGACCAAAGCGTTGCAGTCATGTACAAACGAATCTAGGCTACTGAAAAGGCCTGGGGGCGGCGTCCAGATGGATGGACGGACGCCCCAGCTCCAAAAGGCAATCCTGATTGTTTTGACGCTGCGGGGACGCGTGGTAGTATGCGCGAAGTTTGAGGCGGCGCAGGAACAGGTTGACGTCCGCCCGAGTCTCGAACTCATCACAGTGGCGCGTGAGTGGCGTGAAGCGGAGACCTTTACTGAGGAGGGAGCGCTCAGCGCGGAGAGGGGGAGGTGGGGGGTATAGTGACAACAGCGCGAGGAAGCGGGTGGTGGGAGGACTAGGGGCAGGCGGAGGGGGTGCAGGGGTGTGAAGGGGAGGGTAGGGGTGGTTGGGTGAAGATGGGTTAGGCGTAGGAAGGTCACGGTGGGGGGGTCCGTGAAGGGTGGGGTAGGTGCGAAGGAGGGGGGGGGACAGTGGGGAGGATGGGGAAGGAGGTGAGGGGTTGAGGAGGAGGTGGAGTTTTTTTGTTTTTTTTGTGTGTGAGGTGGTTGTAGAGTTGGTGGTTGAGATTAAGAATGAAGCGGAGGATAGGTTGGGTGAAGAGTGGAGGGCAGAGGGCGGAGAGAAGGAGGTAGGCCTGGGGAAGTTGATGGTCGAGGGAGTCAAGGAGGGGGCGGTGGAGCGGATGGTGGCGCGGAGGAGGGAGCGGGAGGTCCGAGCGAGGGTGGGTTCGATGAAGGGGGAGGAATAGGGGGTAGCGTGGAACTTCAAGAGGAAACCGCGGGGGGGTGTGGACATGATGGCGGAGGCAACCGCTAAGAAAGGAAAGATGACTAGAGTGGCCGGGTTTCTTAAAAAGCAAGCGGGAAAGTTTTATAGCAGGTGCGGAACATTGGGGGGGAGAGAGAACGCAGGGTGCCAGGGGTAGCGGCTGAGGAGGGATTGAAGGTGTTGGACGAACGAGTGCAAGTCAGGCATGATGAGAAGTGGTGGCAAACAGGTAAAGGTGGGTGGTGGCGAAGCAGGAAAAAGAGAGAGAGACAACAGGAAAACAACGAAAGAAGAAACAGGGTGAAGACAGTTTGAAAACAATAGAAAAAAGTTGAAAAAAAAGTCAGGAAAGAGATTTGAGAGTCAACGGACAGATTAAGTAATGATTTACATCACGGTAAGCGGTTGGAATCCGGCCTGGAAGGTTTTCCATTAGTTGAGGACCTTCTGCGATTCACTCTTCATCTCAACAACGCTGTTAAAACAGTGACCTTTGACCTGCATTTTCATCTTAGGAAAGAGATGGAAGTCCGCAGGTTCTAAATCGAATGGCGTTTTTTTACGTGCCAGCGGCACAGGAGCCAACAAGGTAACGCTGGCAACGATCACGATCGAATGGTGCTTTTAACGTTCCATGGGTAGGGTGCCAATCAGGCGGTACTCTCATCGGCCACGACAGCGATTTCGATTTCACTTGCCTCAACAAGTCTTCGCAAACATAGTTTATTGTCCAATGAATGAAGTCATACATAGAGAAGAGAGAGAGAGAGAGAGGAGAGATGAGATGGTATCCTGGAGTAGTTATGTTTAATAAAAAAATAACTTATTATCTCAGTTTTTAACCTCCTCTCCTTGAAAATAGTTGCCTTGCCCAGCAATGCACCCCGGTCCAGGTGTTCCTGCCACTTTTGGAATCCGGCCTGGAAGTTGTTTTCCATTAGTTGAGGACCTTCTGCGATTCACTCTTCATCTCAACAACGCTGTTAAAACAGTGACCTTTGACCTGCATTTTCATCTTAGGAAAGAGATGGAAGTCCGCAGGTTCTAAATCGAATGGCGTTTTTTTACGTGCCAGCGGCACAGGAGCCAACAAGGTAACGCTGGCAACGATCACGATCGAATGGTGCTTTTAACGTTCCATGGGTAGGGTGCCAATCAGGCGGTACTCTCATCGGCCACGACAGCGATTTCGATTTCACTTGCCTCAACAAGTCTTCGCAAACATAGTTTATTGTCCAATGAATGAAGGGTACTCATAAGTGGGATGGTTATACACCTAGCATCGGCCACGGGTTATTGTCCCCACTGGGCTTGCTGGGTCTTCTCGATCACAGCATATCTCAAAAGTTTCGGTCGCTTGTCATTGCCTCGGTGATGCCCAATGTTCGAAGGTCGTGCTTCACCACCTCATCCCAAGTCTTCCTGGGTCTACCTCTTCCACACGTTCCCTCAACTGCTAGGGTGTGACACTTTTTCACACGGCTGTCCTCATCCATTCTCGCCACATGGCCATACCAGTGCAGTCGTCTCTCTTGCACACCACATCTGATGCTTGTTAAGTCCAACTTTTCTCTCAAGGTACTTACACTCTGTTGAGTATGCACACTGATATTACACATCCATTGGAGCATACTGGCTTCGTTCCTTGCAAGCTTACGCATATCCTCCGCAGTCATGGCCCATGCATCACTTCCATGTAGCATGGCTGCTTGTACACATGCGTCATACAGTCTACCTTTTCCCTTGAGCGAGAGGCCCTTTGTCACCTGCAGATGTAGGAGCTCTCTGAACTTTACCTAGTCTAGTCCACGCACGCTACTGACTTGGTCACCTTGGCAACGGAAGCTATCAACTACTTGAAGTTTTTCTCCCTGGAATGTGACGGAATTTGTTCTCTGCACATTTTCAGTGTTTATTGCTCCTGAGTATTTGCTACATACAAAAAACTATCTTCCCAGTTAGCCTTCCTTTGATATTACTGCACCTCTTATGTGTCTATGGCTTACACTAGGTACATCTTACGTATATTATATTATATATATTATACATAATAAAACACATATACATACATATATATAGATATATACAAAGGCGTCTGATGTTGTTAACGAGTGTAAATGTTACTACATTAGAAAGTAAAATATGTAAACACGCACAGGAGGTTTGTATAATAAAATTTATGCCAATATTAGGATCATAATAAAACAAACAGTTGTATTACAACATTATGTAATAAACTGGGAGTACCGGTTTCGCGTCCTACGCTTATCAATCTTCCAAGGTCTTGGTTTCAGCCATTTTTGTTGGCGACAAGAATTTTTCGAAGGGAGGTAACTCTTTTACTCTTTTACTCTTTTTCCAACAAATTCCCCTCTCTGGAATGTTCAACATTCCCTCCCCCCCCCATTACTCCCGTTCACCTCTAAAATCCCCCTCTCTGGAATGTTCAACATTCATTCCTTCCCTTCCTCCCATTCACCTCTCAAATCCCCCTCTCTGGAATGTTCAACATTCCTTCCTCAAATTCCTCCCCTTCACCTCTCAAATCCCCCTCTCTGGAATGTTCAACATTCTTGTCACCTCTTCCTCCCGTTTACCTCTCAAATACCCCTCTCTGGAATGTTCAACTTTCCTTCCTCCCCGTCCTCACATTCACCTCTAAAATCCTCCTCTCTGGAATGTTCAACATTCCATCCTCCCCTTCCTCCCCTTCACCTCTCAAATCCCCATCTCTGGAATGTTCAACATTCTTTCTCCACTTCCTCCCCTTCACTTCTCAAATCCCCTTCTCTGGAATGTTCAACATTCCATCCTCCCCTTCCTCCCCTTCACCTCTCAAATACCCATCTCTGGAATGTTCAACATTCCTTCCTCCACTTCCTCCCCTTCACCTCTCAAATCCCCATCTCTGGAATGTTCAACATTCCTTCCTTCCCTTCCTCCCATTCACCTCTCAAATCCCCCTCTCTGGAATGTTCAACATTCCTTCCTTCCCTTCCTCCCATTCACCTCTCAAATCCCCCTCTCCGGAATGTTCAACATTCCGTCCTCCACTTCCTCCCCTTCACCTCTCAAATACCCCTCTCTGGAATGTTCAACATTCCTTTCTCCCCATCCTCCCCTTTACCTCTCAAATCCCCATCTCTGGAATGTTCAACTTTCCTTCCTCCCCTTCCTCCCATTCACCTCTAAAATCTCCCTCTCTGGAATGTTCAACATTCCTTCCTCCCGCTCCTTTTTCAGTTGGAATCGACCGCCAGTGATAAGTCTGTCAGCCGCTGTAAGCTGGCCAAACGGTGTAGGGCAGGCTTTCTTTAGACCACCTTTTCTAGGTCTCCATCTCTTACTGGGGTGAGCAGTGTGTTCCTAAAAATGTTGCTCAGTCAGCTGATATGCTGCTGAAGTCCTCTACTACGCCAATAAAGGGTAGATTGTTGGGTGTATCTGGAACGTTTTCCGTTGTTCTTCGATGTTTATTGCTTTCGCACGTTCTTTTCCGTTGTCTATAAGCATCAATGGGTATTGTCTTTTAAGTAGTGCTTGTTTTAGTTCTTGGAGCCTTTCATTGCGATTTTCAGGGTTTGATCAAGCACACACACACACACACATATACATATATATATATATACATATATATACATGCTGGGCTTCTTTCAGTTTCTATCTACCAAATCCACCCACTCTGTCTGAGGCTATAGTAAAAGATACTTGCCCAAGCTGCCACTCAGTGGGATTGAACCCAGAATCATATGGTTGAGAAGCAAGCTTCTTGCCACACAGCTACTCCGTTGTGTCTACACACACATAAACACATGTGTGTGTGTGTGTGTGTGTGTGCGTGAGTGTGTGTGTGTGTGTGAGTGTGTGTGTGTGTGTGTGTGTGTGTGTGTGTGTGTGTGCGTGCGTGTGTGTGTGTGTATGTGTGTTGGAAAAACTAAAAGATGGAAATGCTTAGTGAGCTTTAAATATGGCAAAAAGCAAAGAAAAAGTAGAACTGGTTTCGGCCATTTAAGACGAGCTTTTCCTGCTGGAATAAATGGAAAAAAAAATTGAAATACATGGAATTTAACTTTCAAAATATCACCACTTTTACAAAGTGCAGCCTAAAATTTCGGCCATCATGTTCGGACTTTATAATATCTGTATATATATATATAAATATATAATTAATAAAATATAGGGGTGGCAAGGAAAATTTGTAGAATTTTATTTGCCACCAGCGGCCCAGTGGGAAAAATTAAATAGTCATAGACCATTTTAAGTTCACATTAACAATTAAGAACGGCCATAATAGGCCATTCACCCACTAGAAATAACCAGCCAAAGCATTCTACCGCAAATAAAGATGAATTCCGTAAACAGGAGAAAATTAAAAAAACATTTACCCTGTAATTTCTTGTTACGGTATACGGTTTCATCCGCTGTTTAATGGTAAACTAACATGATTAAATTAAATCAAGCCAATCTTCCATAAGCCCTCGGATTCTTCAGCAAGAAATAGCTCAAGTCGGAACAGATATTACACGAGGCATACCACAATTGCCAAGTCAATATCTGACCTAAAATTTTCAAATCGTCGCACTCGCGCCAAATTATCGGCAGCAAATAATATCAGCCGTCGATTCCATTACGGAATTAACCAAAAAAATTATAATTAACAATATAGGGTGGCAAGGAAAATTTTGTAGAATTTTATTGCCACCAGCGGCCCAGTGGGAAAAAATTAAATAGTCATAGACCATTTTTAAGTTCAACATTAACAATTAAGGAACGGCCATAATAGGCCATTCACCCACTAGAAATAACAGCCAAAGCTTCTACCGCAAATAAAGATTAATTCCGTAAACAGGAGAAAAATTAAAAAAACATTTACCCTGTAATTTCTTGTACGGTATACCGTTTCATCCGCTGTTTAATGGTAAACTAACATGATTAAATTAAATCAAGCCAATCTTCCATAAGCCCTCGGATTCTTCAGCAAGAAATAGCTCAAGTCGGAACAGATATTTACACGAGGCATACCCAATCTTGCCAAGTCAATATCTGACCTAAAATTTTCAAATCGTCGCACTCGCGCCAAATTATCGGCAGCAAATAAATATCAGCCGTCGATTCCATTACGGAATTAACCAAAAAATTCATAATTAATCATATAGGGTGGCAAGGAAAATTTTGTAGAATTTTATTGCCACCAGCGGCCCAGTGGGAAAAAATTAAATAGTCATAGACCATTTTTAAGTTCAACATTAACAATTAAGGAACGGCCATAATAGGCCATTCACCCACTAGAATAACAGCCAAAGCTTCTACCGCAAATAAAGATTAATTCCGTAAACAGGAGAAAATTAAAAAAACATTTACCCTGTAATTTCTTGTACGGTATACCGTTTCATCCGCTGTTTAATGGTAAACTAACATGATTAAATTAAATCAAGCCAATCTTCCATAAGCCCTCGGATTCTTCAGCAAGAAATAGCTCAAGTCGGAACAGATATTTACACGAGGCATACCCAATCTTGCCAAGTCAATATCTGACCTAAAATTTTCAAATCGTCGCACTCGCGCCAAATTTATCGGCAGCAAATAAATATCAGCCGTCGATTCCATTACGGAATTAACCAAAAAATTCATAATTAATCAATATAGGGTGGCAAGGAAAATTTTGTAGAATTTTATTGCCACCAGCGGCCCAGTGGGAAAAAATTAAATAGTCATAGACCATTTTAAGTTCAACATTAACAATTAAGGAACGGCCATAATAGGCCATTCACCCACTAGAAATAACAGCCAAAGCTTCTACCGCAAATAAAGATTAATTCCGTAAACAGGAGAAAATTAAAAAAACATTTACCCTGTAATTTCTTGTACGGTATACCGTTTCATCCGCTGTTTAATGGTAAACTAACATGATTAAATTAAATCAAGCCAATCTTCCATAAGCCTCGGATTCTTCAGCAAGAAATAGCTCAAGTCGGAACAGATATTTACACGAGGCATACCCAATCTTGCCAAGTCAATATCTGACCTAAATTTTCAAATCGTCGCACTCGCGCCAAATTTATCGGCAGCAAATAAATATCAGCCGTCGATTCCATTACGGAATTAACCAAAAAAAAATTATAATTAATCAATATAGGGTGGCAAGGAAAATTTTGTAGAATTTTATTGCCACCAGCGGCCCAGTGGGAAAAAATTAAATAGTCATAGACCATTTTTAAGTTCAACATTAACAATTAAGGAACGGCCATAATAGGCCATTCACCCACTAGAAATAACAGCCAAAGCTTCTACCGCAAATAAAGATTAATTCCGTAAACAGGAGAAAATTAAAAAAACATTTACCCTGTAATTTCTTGTACGGGTATACCGTTTCATCCGCTGTTAATGGTAAACTAACATGATTAAATTAAATCAAGCCAATCTTCCATAAGCCCTCGGATTCTTCAGCAAGAAATAGCTCAAGTCGGAACAGATATTTACACGAGGCATACCCAATCTTGCCAAGTCAATATCTGACCTAAAATTTTCAAATCGTCGCACTCGCGCCAAATTTATCGGCAGCAAATAAATATCAGCCGTCGATTCCATTACGGAATTAACCAAAAAATTCATAATTAATCAATATAGGGTGGCAAGGAAAATTTTGTAGAATTTTATTGCCACCAGCGGCCCAGTGGGAAAAAATTAAATAGTCATAGACCATTTTTAAGTTCAACATTAACAATTAAGGAACGGCCATAATAGGCCATTCACCCACTAGAAATAACAGCCAAAGCTTCTACCGCAAATAAAAGATTAATTCCGTAAACAGGAGAAAATTTAAAAAAACATTTACCCTGTAATTTCTTGTACGGTATACCGTTTCATCCGCTGTTTAATGGTAAACTAACATGATTAAATTAAATCAAGCCAATCTTCCATAAGCCCTCGGATTCTTCAGCAAGAAATAGCTCAAGTCGGAACAGATATTACACGAGGCATACCCAATCTTGCCAAGTCAATATCTGACCTAAAATTTTCAAATCGTCGCACTCGCGCCAAATTTATCGGCAGCAAAAAATATCAGCCGTCGATTCCATTACGGAATTAACCAAAAAATTCATAATTAATCAATATAGGGTGGCAAGGAAAATTTTGTAGAATTTTATTGCCACCAGCGGCCCAGTGGGAAAAAATTAAATAGTCATAGACCATTTTTAAGTTCAACATTAACAATTAAGGAACGGCCATAATAGGCCATTCACCCACTAGAAATAACAGCCAAAGCTTCTACCGCAAATAAAGATTAATTCCGTAAACAGGAGAAAATTAAAAAAACATTTACCCTGTAATTTCTTGTACGGTATACCGTTTCATCCGCTGTTTAATGGTAAACTAACATGATTAAATTAAATCAAGCCAATCTTCCATAAGCCCTCGGATTCTTCAGCAAGAAATAGCTCAAGTCGGAACAGATATTTACACGAGGCATACCCAATCTTGCCAAGTCAATATCTGACCTAAAATTTTCAAATCGTCGCACTCGCGCCAAATTTATCGGCAGCAAATAAATATCAGCCGTCGATTCCATTACGGAATTAACCAAAAAATTCATAATTAATCAATATAGGGTGGCAAGGAAAATTTGTAGAATTTTATTGCCACCAGCGGCCCAGTGGGAAAAAATTAAATAGTCATAGACCATTTTTAAGTTCAACATTAACAATTAAGGAACGGCCATAATAGGCCATTCACCCACTAGAAATAACAGCCAAAGCTTCTACCGCAAATAAAGATTAATTCCGTAAACAGGAGAAAATTAAAAAACATTTACCCTGTAATTTCTTGTACGGTATACCGTTTCATCCGCTGTTTAATGGTAAACTAACATGATTAAATTAAATCAAGCCAATCTTCCATAAGCCCTCGGATTCTTCAGCAAGAAATAGCTCAAGTCGGAACAGATATTTACACGAGGCATACCCAATCTTGCCAAGTCAATATCTGACCTAAAATTTCAAATCGTCGCACTCGCGCCAAATTTATCGGCAGCAAATAAATATCAGCCGTCGATTCCATTACGGAATTAACCAAAAAATTCATAATTAATCAATATAGGGTGGCAAGGAAAATTTGTAGAATTTATTGCCACCAGCGGCCCAGTGGAAAAAAATTAAATAGTCATAGACCATTTTTAAGTTCAACATTAACAATTAAGGAACGGCCATAATAGGCCATTCACCCACTAGAAATAACAGCCAAAGCTTCTACCGCAATAAAGATTAATTCCGTAAACAGGAGAAAATTAAAAAAACATTTACCCTGTAATTTCTTGTACGGTATACCGTTTCATCCGCTGTTTAATGGTAAACTACATGATTAAATTAAATCAAGCCAATCTTCCATAAGCCCTCGGATTCTTCAGCAAGAAATAGCTCACGTCGGAACAGATATTTACACGAGGCATACCCAATCTTGCCAAGTCAATATCTGACCTAAAATTTTCAAATCGTCGCACTCGCGCCAAATTTATCGGCAGCAAATAAATATCAGCCGTCGATTCCATTACGGAATTAACCAAAAAATTCATAATTAATCAATATAGGGTGGCAAGGAAAATTTGTAGAATGTAGAATTTATTGCCACCAGCGGCCCAGTGGAAAAAATTAAATAGTCATAGACCATTTTTAAGTTCAACATTAACAATTAAGGAACGGCCATAATAGGCCATTCACCCACTAGAAATAACAGCCAAAGCTTCTACCGCAAATAAAGATTAATTCCGTAAACAGGAGAAAATTAAAAAAACATTTACCCTGTAATTTCTTGTACGGTATACCGTTTCATCCGCTGTTTAATGGTAAACTAACATGATTAAATTAAATCAAGCCAATCTTCCATAAGCCCTCGGATTCTTCAGCAAGAAATAGCTCAAGTCGGAACAGATATTTACACGAGGCATACCCAATCTTGCCAAGTCAATATCTGACCTAAAATTTTCAAATCGTCGCACTCGCGCCAAATTTATCGGCAGCAAATAAATATCAGCCGTCGATTCCATTACGGAATTAACCAAAAAATTCATAATTAATCAATATAGGGTGGCAAGGAAAATTTTGTAGAATTTTATTGCCACCAGCGGCCCAGTGGGAAAAAATTAAATAGTCATAGACCATTTTTAAGTTCAACATTAACAATTAAGGAACGGCCATAATAGGCCATTCACCCACTAGAAATAACAGCCAAAGCTTCTACCGCAAATAAAGATTAATTCCGTAAACAGGAGAAAATTAAAAATGGCTTATGGAAGATTGGCTTGATTTAATTTAATCATGTTAGTTTACCATTAAACAGCGGATGAAACGGTATACCGTACAAGAAATTACAGGGTAAATGTTTTTTTAATTTTCTCCTGTTTACGGAATTAATCTTTATTTGCGGTAGAAGCTTTGGCTGTTATTTCTAGTGGGTGAATGGCCTATTATGGCCGTTCCTTAATTGTTAATGTTGGACTTAAAAATGGTCTATGACTATTTAATTTTTTCCCACTGGGCCGCTGGTGGCAATAAAATTCTACAAAATTTTCCTTGCCACCCTATATTGATTAATTATGAATTTTTTGGTTAATTCCGTAATGGAATCGACGGCTGATATTTATTTGCTGCCGATAAATTTGGCGCGAGTGCGACGATTTGAAAATTTTAGGTCAGATATTGACTTGGCAAGATTGGGTATGCCTCGTGTAAATATCTGTTCCGACTTGAGCTATTTCTTGCTGAAGAATCCGAGGGCTTATGGAAGATTGGCTTGATTTAATTTAATCATGTTAGTTTACCATTAAACAGCGGATGAAACGGTATACCGTACAAGAAATTACAGGGTAAATGTTTTTTTAATTTTCTCCTGTTTACGGAATTAATCTTTATTTGCGGTAGAAGCTTTGGCTGTTATTTCTAGTGGGTGAATGGCCTATTATGGCCGTTCCTTAATTGTTAATATATATATATATATATATATTTATGTGTGCATGCACACACACACACATGATATATATATATATATATATAATATATATATATATATATAACACATATACATACATACTGTAACAAATGTATTAAATACAAATATTACAAATAGAATAGATCCAACCATTATTTCATACATTGCATATATATGTGTGTGCGTATATATATATATATATATATATATATATATATATTATATATATATACATACATACATACATACATACATACATACATACATACATACATACATACATGCATGCATGCATGCATGCATACATACATACATACATACATACATACATACATACATACATACATACATACATACATACATACATACATACATATGTACATACATATATATATATATATATATACTAGCTTAAGGTGACCCGCTCTACGCGCGGGTAAGAGTGTGGTTGTTACTTTCTGTTGCTTCCTTTTGGCACGTAAAAAGCACCATCCGAACGTGGCCGATGGCAGCGTCGCATTGACTGGCTTCTGTGCCGGTGGCACGTAAAAAGCACCAACCGATCGTGGCCGCTGTCAGTGACCCTCACCCCGTGGCACCTGTGCCGGTGGCACGAAAAAATCACCCACTATAATCACGGAGTGGTTGGCGTTAAGAAGGGCATCCAGCTGTAGAAACACTGCCAGATTAGACTGGAGCCTGGTGCAGCCTCCTGGCTTCCCAGACCCCGGTCAAACCGTCCAACCCGTGCTAGCACGGAAAACGGACGTTAAATGATGATGATGACGATTATGATGATGATTCTCCCTCTTTGTTTCTCTCTCCTTTCTCTCTCCCTTTCCCACTCTCTTACTCTTCCTTTCTCTCGGCCTCTCCCTCGCTTTCTCTTATTCTCTATCTTTCTCTATCTATCTCTCTCCCATTTATAAACAACAAAAGATCTTGAGTAATTTGAGAAAGAAAGTAGTTTGAAAGATCAATCATAAATATTAGGCAGTGACAACGGAAATGTCTGCTTCAAGGCAGAAAGCAAAACACTAACATTTAAAAGGGACAGACGAACTTGCGAGCTGAATAAAAATAATAAAATATTGGAAACCAAAGTTTGAAGGGATAGAATCTGAGGATAGTAGAGTCATCATGGCTGGCATTTCTTAACGACGGACAGTAACATAGTGGCAGTTTAACGGCTGGTGTATTTTGAACTTGATGTAAAAGAAAATTCCTAAACACCAAGTTTTGAGGTGATTCTTTCTCACGACAGTAGACTCACCATGGCAAGCATTCAAAACTTCATCACGGACGGCAACACATTGACGATTAAAAGGCTGGCGCAAATTTTTTAGCTTGATGTAACAGAGAATTCCTAAACACCCACTCCTTTAAATTTTAATCTCCGTCCAGCCCCATTTAGACCCCTTTTCACATTTTGGTTAATATAACCCGATTTCATTCGGGTCTACTGGGGCTACATTTTATAAGATGAGGAATTTTGTCCTAGAGGTCACGCCTTTCATTTGAGGAAAAAATTGTCGTCATGCAAACTTGCCAGCACTTTTAACATAGGTGTGCATATTTTCAGCTCAACCGACCTCATAATGCACACATTATATATATATATATGTATATATATATATGTGTGTGTGTGTGTGTGTGTGTGTGTGTGTGTGTGTGTGTGTGTGTGCACGCATTATATATACAAATGTATACAAATTATATATATATGTATGAATTAAATTAGAGATAAAACCACTAATAGGCAAATCAAACAGTGAAAAACATAAACCAAAACATAAAAATAAAAATATAATATACAAAATATATAAAATATAAAATTGAAAAATTAAAATTATTTAAATTTAAAATTAAAATTATTAATTTATATTTATAATTTTTTTAAAAATATATATAATTATCAAAAAGTATTAAAAAGTTTAATATACATCAATACAGATATATACACTTTGTATGGACTTCGCAAGGACCATAAAGTAACCACTGACCCTATAGCAGGACCACCAACAAGACCAGGCTGTGGAGTGAATATCGCTAGCAATTACAGAATCTCCTACTTCCTCTCAAGACATTATATATACATATTTATATATAGAACACACACACACACATATACACACACACATATATAAATTAACCCAATAAATATCTGATTCATATTATTTGTTCTCATGATTGTGTGGTGGATGTGGCGATGATAATTCTCTCTATGAATGCAGACAGACGTAGAGAGAGAGTGTGTGTGAAAGCGCTGTCGAAGGCGGGGAGGAGGGGGAGATTGAGGACGCCGTGACACGACGTCATAAAGAGAAAGTGAAGGTAAGGGAGATAGACGCCGTGAAACAACGTTATATATAGAAAGTGATGGGAAGGGAGGAAAGAGAGTGAGTGACGGAGGAAGACAGATACATAAAAGAATGAGAGTAGACTTGTCAAAGTACGTTTTTGGCCCTAGCAACCTCACCTCATTTTACATGTCCCTGTAAATTTTGGAGTCAATCCGACGAGATCTAGTGGCCTTTAACCCGTTCTCAATGCCAAAACCAGACAAACAAACAAACTTTTGGCATTTCAGATTTATAATATAGAGATATATATAGATAGAGATATACTCACATTTAATCTCCCCCTCCCACACACTCTTTCTCTTGTTCTCTTTTCCCCTCCTCCTCTCACTTCCATACAACACCCAATCCCAAATGCTAGTCCCTCACTCCCATGCCTCCTCTCCTCCCCCTTACCACCACTTACACTCCTACAGCTACTCTCACTTGCTCAATTGATACATATATTATGTACGTATGCATGAAAGTAGCCAGACATATTCGCTAACAGACACAATTAGAAATTGCTTGAAGCAGACGACACATTTGTTCTGAGAGGTTTGTTCACCATGGACTACGAAGAAGTGATTGGGACAATTGGAGGATGTGGACTTTATCAGAAACTGATGCTAGCTTTCCTCTTCTCTTCAACCATTATGGATGGTTTACACATTGGAAGCATGGTTTTTATTACACCTGACTTAGATTACAGGTAAGTTTATAATGATTTCTTCGTATTATTATTTATTCCAGGTGGGTGGTTCAAATGGTGGTGCTTCAAACCCAAAATTCCTTGCGACATTTTTTTCTTTTATTGTTTGGGGTTAAAAACCTTTCTCACTCCATCACCCACCCACATCATGGGTTTTCGTTACCTGAAATCTTTACACTTGATTTTATCGACCTTTTGAGATAATCCCTGTATATTCTCTGCTCATAATTCATGGAAGGGTCACATACATTCATCTATTATTATTCATTTGTTAATATATATATATATATATATATATATATATATATATATATATATATATTAATTGTTATCGCCATATTAATATGGCAGTGTTATAGATATAAGACTAAAAGCTGTTGCTGATGAGCTCCATGAGGCCATCGCCTTAAGATAGCTATTTGACACACAAACTGTGTCCATTATAACCTTCGAACAAGGGAGGTCAGCCGCTTCACACTGCTAGTCAAACAGCTACAGACGCGTTTCAGAGTATTTGCCCTTTGTCAATGTAGCGTAGTGTGAAGCGGCTGACCTCCCTTGTTCGAAGGTTATAATGGACACAGTTTGTGTGTCAAATAGCTATCTTAAGGCGATGGCCTCATGGAGCTAATCAGCGACAGCTTTTAGTCTTATATCTATAAGACTGCCATATTAATATGGCGATAACAATTAATTTCCAGTAACGCTGCCGTAATCTCTTTTAGAGAGACTTAGTAATTTTAATATTTCTATTATTGAAAACAGGTGGATGTATTCCACCGAAACTAGGTAAATAAAACCTTCGAAGAGACGATCAGTGGTGACACCTGCTGGGTCGACTACGCTACATTGACAAAGGGCAAATACCCTGAAACGCGTCTGTAGCTGTCTGACTAGCAGTGTGAAGCGGCTGACCTTCCTTGTTCGAAGGTTATAATGGACACAGTTTGTGTGTCAAATAGCTATCTTAAGGCGATGGCCTCATGGAGATAATCAGCGACAGCTTTTAGTCTTATATCTATAACACTGCCATATTAATATGGCGATAACAATTAATTTCCAGTAACGCTGCCGTAATCTCTTTTAGAGAGACTTAGTAATTTTAATATTTCTATTATATATATATATATATATATATATATATATATATATATATATATATATATATATATATATATAATTATCAATAATAATATAGGGTGAAATTAATTAATTTGGAATAATCATTAATTTCACCAAGTAGATTTCGGCATGTAAAAGCCCCATTCAAGGAAGGTTTAAGTAATACTAAGTAATTAAGGGTTTAGCAACGATTTGCCTCACCACACACCGGATTTAGAATTAGCAGTCAAAAGAGTTTTGGCTATTCTTTCTACTTAAAAGGGAGATCCCAGTAAAACCACAGCACTTAAAAGGCAAACAACGCAGACAAAAGAGAAAGAAATGACGATAATCATTCTACATTAGGTCACCTACGGTCGTACGTTTCGGAATTAAGCCATAGAAAAGCACAAAAATTAAATAATTATGTCTTACCCAACTATTTTCCTCCTCAGCGTAGGACTCTACAATTATAAATAATTGCGTCTCAATCATTAATAATTGTGTATTAAATTTGAAGGCACTAGAAGACATCACATCAACTCGTAGTATCACAGCCAGTGTAAGCCATTACCAGTACCACCAAATTCAAACTGTGAATGAAAGTATGTCACCATCCTCCTCCCGTCAGTGTGCTGCCAAAATAAGTAAGGTTTTTTACTGGGATGAAAAATAATATAGGGTGAAATCAACCCGTTCTCAAACAAACAAACTTTTGGCATTTCAGATTTATAAATTAGAGATATATATAGATAGAGACATACTCGCATTTAATCCCCCCTCCCCCACACTCTTTCTCTTGTTCTCTTTTCCCCTCCTCCTCTCACTTCCATACAACACCCAATCCCAAATGCTAGTCCTTCACTCCCATGCCTCCCCTCCTCCCCCTTACCACCACTTACACTCCTACAGCTACTCTCACTTGCTCAATTGATACATATATTATGTAAGTATGCATGAAAGTAGCCAGACATATTCGCTAACAGACACAATTAGAAATTGCTTGAAGCTGACGACACATTTGTTCTGAGAGGTTTGTTCACCATGGACTACGAAGAAGTGATTGGGACAATTGGAGGATGTGGACTTTATCAGAAACTGATGCTAGCTTTCCTCTTCTCTTCAACCATTATGGATGGTTTACACATTGGAAGCATGGTTTTTATTACACCTGACTTAGATTACAGGTAAGTTTATAATGATTTCTTCGTATTATTATTTATTCCAGGTGGGTGGTTCAAATGGTGGTGCTTCAAACCCAAAATTCCTTGCGACATTTTTTTCTTTTGTTGTTTGGATTAAAAACCTTTCTCACTCCAACACCCACCCACATCATGGGTTTTCGAAATATAATTATCAATAATAATATAGGGTGAAATTAATTAATTGACTGCTATTTCTAAATCCGGTGTGTGGTAAGGCAAATCGTTGCTAAACCCTTAATTACTTAAACCTTCCTTGAATGGGGCTTTTACATACCGAAATCTACTTGGTGAAATTAATGATTATTCCAAATTAATTAATTTCACCCTATATTATTATTGATAATTATATATATATATATATATATATATATATATATATATATATATAATTGCAGCGTGGAAGGTGTTTGTAAGCCATTTAAGAAACACACAAAAGCCGTTCGATTCACTTCAACATTTAAGTTTAATTTGTCAAAATATTTTCGTCGCTAAAATCCGCGACCTGTTCACTGACAAAAATCCGTGCTGCATCTGAGAAAGTAACAGTTAGTTCGTCATATATATGTACGTATGTATGTGTGTATGCATACACATATGTATGCATGTATGTATGTATGTATGTATGTACGTACATACGCCTATGTATGTATGTATGTATGTATGTATGTATGTATGTATGTATGTATGTGTGTGTATATGCACGCACATACACACTATAAACATAAAGCTATAAACCTGTAGTGATGGATAGATGTAGAGTGACCACTCATCACAATAATATCAAATTTCAACCTCCCCCGCCGTAACTAGGAAGTGATTTACGACCCTCACTCCCAAAACTAACCCTAAAACCTATTATCAGACATTTATCTCTATATCACAGAACTTTTGTTTTACTATTGTGCGTATGTATGTATGTATGTATGTATGTATGTATGTATGTATGTATGTATGTATGTATGTATGTATGTATGTATGTGTGTATGTACATACGTACGCATGTGCGTATGTATGTATACGCGCACGTATGCATGTGCCCATGTATGTGTGTGTGTACATGTATGTGCGTATGTACGTGTGTATGCCCATACGTTGGTATGTATGTATGTTTGTTCTCATGTGCTACGTATGTATGTGAGTGTCTGGGAGAATGGGCAGACGCGTCTGTGAGAGTGTGTACATGTGTATGTGTATGTGAACGTATGTCCGTGTACTGGCATGTGTCCGTCCAAGTTGTGTACATGACTGTTACTTTGTTGAAGGTTGTATACATACTCACATATATGTTTGTATAGACGTACACACATATATATATATATATGTGTGTGGGTGTGTGTTTGTTCCTCTCATCACCGTCTACCTGTGAATGGATACAACGCCTAAGTGCAACTGTACGTATCAAACAACGTACGCTCATACGGTTATATATAACTGCACATACGCATTGCAACATGTATGTAAGGATTACAAGTAAACGAGAGAGAGAGAGAGAGAGAGAGAGGGGAGTGGTTATAGAATAGTCCTTCTGAATGGGATCTGGATGTTGCTCCATTCGGATTTTCGGTTGAGAGTAGGTTTGTATTCTTGTATACAAACAGCTTCTGTGACCTGTCTCAACATTGCATCGGTTTGTTGTCAAACTTAAAAATATGTGTTTTTAGCGTAATTCTCAGGCTGACACCGATAGAATGTGCGATGGTGGTTCGAATGTCGTGTGCACTTGAAGGTGGGTAGTCCGGCTTTGTCCATCCCTGCCAGCGCTCACAGTGAGTCCTGTATGCTGAGGTATTTTTAAGTTTGACAACAAACTGTATAGTCCCAATCACTTAGGCGTTGTATCCATTCACAGGTAGACGGTGATGAGAGGAACAAACACACACCCACACATATATATATATGTGTGTACGTCTATACAAACATATATGTGAGTATGTATACAACCTTCAACAAAGTAACAGTCATGTACACAACTTGGACGGACACATGCCAGTACACGGACATACGTTCACATACACATGTACACACTCTCACAGACGCGTCTGCCCATTCTCCCAGACACTCACATACATACGTAGCACATGAGTACAAACATACATACATACCTACGTATGGGCATACACACGTACATACGCACGTACATGTACACACACACATACATGGGCACATGCATACGTGCGCGTATACATACATACGCACATGCGTATGTATGTACATACATATATACATACATACGCACAATAGTAAAACAAAAGTTCTGTGATATAGACATAAATGTCTGATAATAGGTTTTAGGGTTAGTTTGGGGTGTGAGGGTCGTAAATCACTTCCTAGTTTCGGCGGGGGAGGTTGAAATTTGATATTATTGTGATGAGTGGTCACTCTACATCTATCCATCACTACAGGTTTATAGCTTTATGTTTATAGTGTGTATGTGCGTGCATATACGAGGGGCGTTCAATAAGTAATGCCCCTGACCCACTTCCCATAGCAGTAGAGCAACGACACTTGGCACAGTTATTAGTCTTTTCCTACATAGGAACTACTCAGAGTTATGCATTTCTCCCATCGTTTGATACAGCTCTGGAGACCGTTTTTGTAGAAGACCCCAGCTTGGTCCTCCAACCACGACGTGACTTCAGAAATCAAGGCTGCATCATCTGGGAAACGCTTTCCTTTCAAAATCAACTTCATGGCTGGGAAGAGGTGAAAATCAGAGGGTGCAAGGGGAGGAGTTCATAGCTGCACGCCTGTGCTTCTGATCTGGCGACACGCGAGTTGTGGACCGGAGCGTTGTCCTGCAGGAGGAGAATGCTTTGCTGATCTTGCCCCGCCTCTCGATTTTGATAGCTTCTCTTAATTTCCTCAAAAGTGAAGCATAATAGGCTCCTGTAATTGTGGTACCCTTTGCCAGGAAATCTGTCATCACTACTCCGTCCTGGTCCCAGAAGACTGTGAGCATAACCTTGTCAGCGGAGGGCTGCACCCTTGCCTTCTTTGGAGGAGGTGAGTCACGGTGCTTTCACTGCATTGACTGGGCTTTGGTCTATGGATCATAGTGATGGACCCAGGTTTCATCCTGTGTGATCAGTCTTTTGAAAAATTTTGATTCATTTTCTTGGCACATCTCCAAATTCATCCTCGAGCACTCAACGCGTTCTTGCTTCTGGAAAGGTGTGAGCAACCTGGATATCCATCTGGCAGACACCTTTTGCATATGCAAATGGTCATGAATGACAGTTTCCACAGACCCGGTACTAATCTTGACCTTATGGGCTATTTGGCGAATAGTTATGCGTTGACCTTCCAAAATGGCAGCCTCAACTTGACGGACAGACGTCTCATCAACGGCAGAAGGGGGCGACCAGATCTGGGAGCTGTTTCCACAGAGTTCCGACTATGTTTGAATTCACGATGCTAGCGTTTTACAAGGTCATATGATGGGGCATTATCACCATAAGTTACTTTCATTTCATCAAAAGTCTCCCGTGGTGTGCGTCCTTTCAAATACAAAAACCAGATCACTGCTCGACACTCAACAGGCTCCATTTCACACTTGACTTAGTTCAAACACCTGTAAATCAGAAACCACAATTAATTCAGAGCTGTAATTCGCCACTTAATCTATAGAGTTATAAATAAGTGCACATGCAAAATTTCAGCTAGATCAAACAAATGCAAGTGGGTCAGGGGCATTACTTATTGAACGCCCCTCGTACACACACATACATACATACATACATACATACATGCATACACAGGCGTATGTACGTACATACATACATACATACATACATACATGCATACATATGTGTATGCATACACACATACATACGTACATATATATGACGAACCAACTGTTACTTGCTCAGATGCAGCACGGATTTTTGTCAGTGAACAGGTCGCGGATTTTAGCGACGAAAATATTTTGACAAATTAAACTTAAATGTTAAAGTGAATCGAACGGCTTTTGTGTGTTTCTTAAATGGCTTACAAACACCTTCCACGCTGCAATTGTTTTCGTTTCAGCACACGATCTCAGATCAAATCACTTGCTATGCGAGTACATCTCCGTAATCTCTTATTATAAAAGGCAGATTTTATCTGCCTCCCTTTGGGAGTTATACAAATCTACAATATAGGATTTCTTCAATTACAATTTACCTAGCATTTTTAACAGTACAATGCATCGCGTCATGCCAGGTCCAGTTTTTAAAATTTAAACTCCAATTAAGCAAAATTTACAGAAAACTCACATTTTGGTGTGCGTGTCAAATGCTTTTCTTAGTCTGGTTTACACCACACGCAAACGCACACACACAGTGGGCAACGAATAAAATGAAAGTAAATAGCGACAGAGTGATTTGAGGAAGACTAAACTGAAAGTATTCTGTCTATGACGCTGATAGATACATGAGTAAAATGTATGGGAAGCTAAGAGCTAAGAGTGAGTGAAAATGTTCTTGGAAGAGAGTAAATAGCGAGAGAGAGAGAGAGTGATTTGACGAAGACTTTACATTAAATAACCGTAGTGGCTTGTGTTAGTAATAAAGTAAACATACATACATACATACATACATACATACATACATACATACACACACACACACACACACACACATACATACACACACACATACATACATACACACATACATACATATATACATATACATACATACATACATATACATACATACATACACACACACACATACACACACACACAGTATTGAAGCTTGAGAACAATCAGATACATTTGCAACACATCTGTTGAAAATATTATTGTTCACACACATACATATACATATATACATACAGACAGACAGACAGATAGACACACACACACACACATGATCCAGCATGGCCACAACCTCAAGGCTGAAACATATAAAAGAATAACAGAATATAAATGTGTGCAAAGTACAAGAAATATTAATGCAGTATATGGGGATTGGACAATAAGCGTAAGGCAGTGTCAATGGTGGTTCCAGAAATCCCGAGCCATAAACTACAGCCTAGAAGACGAGCCTCATCCTGAAAGATCTGTAGAACTCGACAAGGACATCCTGAAAACCCTAGTGGAACAAAATCTCATCGTAACTGTTGAGGAACTAGCAGAGAAGCTTGGATTTGGTCATTCAACCATTCATTGAGACCTGTGTGCTATCGGAAAAGTCAGCAAATTGGGTCAATGGGTTCCTCACGAACTTTCCGAGTCTAATTGCATGCAGAGAGTGAATGTATGCTTTTCTTTGCTGTCACATCTCACCACTTCTGCGCTATGTATATCTATATATATAAAACTGTAGTTGTGTGAGTGTCTGTCCCCTTCGATTTAGATTCCTAACTACTCCCACATTTTGCGGTGCAGTTTAACCAAATTCGGGTAGCTTATAGTTGTGATTCATATCGAGCCCGTCTGAATATTAGCGCGCGTCTACGATGAGTCTACGATTTTAAAAATAATTTAACATCATTTTTTATTCCATTTTAATGCATAATTTTTCGTGTGTCGATGGCGGCGGAGTTGGCGTCCACGCTCACACCTGCACCTGTGGGGAAGGGAGTGTAAGGAAATCAACGTCGTAATGCGTTGTCAAGGAGACCAGTGTTCTTTTAGAACAACGACTTCATGGCTTGAAGACACCAAAACAGAAATGGCTAAGAAAGCGTCTACATGAGTCTACGATTTAAAAAAAATTTACCATTGTTTTTTTTTCCATTTTAATGCATTTTTTCGCTATTATATAAGGGAAGTAACTCTCTAAAAATGTCTACGATGAGTCAACGATTTTTTAAAAAATTTACCATCATATTTTTTCCATTTTTAATGCATTTTTTGCTATTTTTTGGCTATAACTCTCTAAAAATGCTTATATAGTTATTTCCCTTACAAACCCGAGCAACGCCGGGCGATACTGCTAGTATATATATATAAATATATATATATATAAATTAAATTAGAGATAATACCCCCAGGTAAAAATTAGATTTAGGATTAAATCAAATTTCACAGTATAAATATAAATTAAATTAATTTAATTTATATTTATACTGTGAAATTTGATTTAATCCTAAATCTAATTTTTACCTGTAAGTTTGGATTTACTCCCTATTATTATTATTATTATTATTATTATTATTGAGTGAGAGAGCAGTGCATGCAATCAAAGTGACACTGGGGTAAAATATACGAGGCCCAGTATACCCATCATGACTACCCGTCTGATAAGGGTACACCAGGCACATGCATCACAACCATATGTGCGCGACATGGTGATCTCATATCAAGATAAACAGCACATGACCTTGCAGGTGGGGGCCCAGTTAGAATTTTCTTCTGGTCGAGTAACCCATCCCGCTCAAAAGGTCCCTGAATAAGGGTTGTTTAAGGATGTTGAAAGAACCACCCATGTTTCTAGAGGTGAATTATTCAAACCCCAAAGAATCCCTCTCAACACATGGCTATGATGCTCCCCCACTACTTCTGCTCGTGATCAGAGATGCACATATCGTCAGCCACTAAGGGATATGCTCAACTGGTTAAGGTCAAACAACTGACAAGCAAATCTGTGGTATTGAGCAGAATATTTGCTGTAACCCATCTTTTATACCAAGACAAAACAATGTACATGATAACACTTCCAATCAGTTAAGATCAGAAGCCATGAAAACCACTGCCTGGTACTGCATCAGGGCATTTATTATTATTATTATTATTATTATTATTATTATTATTATATATATATATATATATATATATATATATTTATATATATATATATATATATTATATATATTTATATATATATATATATATATATATATATATATATATATTTATATATATATATATATATATATATATTTATATATATATATATATATATATATATATATATATATATATATATTTATATATATATATATTTATATATATATATATATATATATTTATATATATATATATATATATATATTATATATATATATATATATATATATATATATATATTTATATATATATATATATATTTATATATATATATTTCTATATATATATATATATATTTATATATATATATATATATTTATATATATATATATATATATTTATATATATATATATATATTTATATATATATATATATATATTTATATATATATATATATATATATTTATATATATATATATATATTTATATATATATATATATATATATATTTATATATATATATATATATATATTTATATATATATATATATATATATATATATATATATATATATATATATATATATATATATATATATATATATATATATATATATATATGTACGCGTACATGTCTGTTTATGCAGTTATTGCCTTTTTCCATTTCATGATTTGTACCACTCATACATATGTTTGTAATCATTTAATAAATTCAATTCCTTTGCTGATAGAACACGGATCTCAGAAGATGCCGAGATAAGAAAAAATTTGACTTCTCAACCTCGTTCATGTTCTCCATGTTTAACGCGTAGATCGTAACCCTAATGCCCCCCCCCCATTCGTTCTCTATTATTATCATTATTATTATTATTATTATTATTATTATTATTATTATTATTATTATTATTATTATTATTATTATTATTATATTATCTATCTATTTCTTTATCACGTAAACATAGTACCGATAGGTCACTGTATGGACTTCGCAAGAACCATAAAGTAACCACTGACCCTATAGCAGGACCACCAACAAGACCAGTCTGTGGAGCGAATATCGCTAGCAATTACAGAATCTCCTACTTCCTCTCAATGATCATACGCCCTATAATCCGGATGTCACCTGATGTTTGTGACAGCACAGATCTCCTCAGCAGGATCAATGACTGTAACAACACTTGTGACCTGACAGGATGTATGGTGGGTAGCATGGATGTGGTATCCCTATACCCATCGATCGACGTAGATTTTGCGGTGGAGAAGTGCGTGGAGATGATCAACGAGAGCCAGGTGGAGTTCCGTAATGTCAACACAGAGGAACTGGGCCTCCTACTTAGACTGACATGTGACAATGAATACCTAGATAAACATAATCTTAGTAGTTTCTGCCCCAGTAGATGTTTAAGAGGTAGACCGCCCACAATTACTTCTATGGCTAAGAAGACACATATAGAAAGATGGCGCGGATCGACCAGAGCCATACGGAGCCCCGCAAATATCCATCAGGTAAAGAAAATGATCGCACATGCACTAGGAGCTAGTATAAGAGTTACCCTAAAAGGCCACACGTTTAAGTTTAACAATAAAATATATGCCCAGGACGAGAGGGCAGCCATCGGCGTTAGTATCGCTGGTGATGTGGCCAACCTTTTCATGGTATGGTGGGACAGAAGGCTTAAAGAACGCCTAACACAGAACTCCATACTCGTAAACATGTACTCTCGCTATGTTGATGATATCAACATAGTGGTAAAGGCACCCCCACGAGAAAGTACTGTTGATATAGCAATAGAAACTAATACTATGGAGAGCATCAAGCAAATAGCTAACTCCATCCACCAGAGTATTAAGGTCACAATAGACTACCCCACTAAACACCCCAACCATAGACTACCAGTACTAGACACAGAACTCTGGCTAGAAATTGAGAATAATAAAACCCAAATCCTTCATTAGTACTATGCTAAACCTATGGCCTCAAATACTTGATCCACCAGAACTCAGCCATTGCGGACAATGCCAAATTCAATATTTTGATGGCAGACCTCGTCAGAATAATGAGAAATGTGTCACGCATGTGCGAGCCTACAGAATTAAAGATACATATACAATATTTCATTCACCGCATGCAGTTCTCAGGTTACAGCCATAAAGAAAGGATCAGAGTATACAAAGGAGCCATGAAGAAATTTGATAATATATTATGTAATGATAGGAATGGGATTTGCCCACTCTATAGGAACAAGTCATGGAACACTATAGAAAGGACAAAAAAGAAAATAGGGAAGGCCAACTCTTGGTATGATAGCCATAAATACCAGAGTGTCATGTTCGTTGACACCACCCCTGGAGGTGAACTGGCGTACCGCTTTAGAAGGACCCTAGACACACTTAAGCTAAGGATTAAGGTTGTTGAAAAGCCTGGCAACCCTATCAAATCTATAATCGGTAGAACCTATCCTTTTAGTAGAACCCCCTGTACGGATAAGTACTGTACTGTATGTAGATTTAGCCCACAAACAAACTGTAAAGCCAGAAATGTAGTCTATAGTATAAGATGTATAGAGGGACGATGCAGTAACAAGACAACGACATATGTAGGGGAAACGGCAAGAAGCGTAGGAGAGCGGGTTAATGACATTGGAGAGAACTCAAGGAAGGTAAAAGCTCATCGATTCTGTACCAACACGCCGAACAGGAACACGGGGGATCAATCAACGACATAGAAATTAAAATATTGTCCACACATAGAAAAGATGCAACAATCAGACAAATTACAGAAGCTACACACATAATAGAAGATAAACCTAGCCTGAATAGGAAACTGGAATGAATCACTAACACACTACAACATATGACGGTAGAGGATCCCAATAAATTAGTTACAATATAAACAAAACTGAAAACATAATAAATAAAATACACAGATAAATAAACAAATAGAAATAAATAACTATATATTTTTTTTTATTTAAAAGATTTTTTTTTATTTATTATTATTATTATTATTACAAGCATTGTTGTTATACATACATACATACAAGCATACGTAATGATAATAATAATAAGTGGATTTAAACACATAGACAAAATAAGAATAAACAAAAACGACAACAACAAAAACAAATTACATGAACGTATATAAACAGAAGATACAAATATTACAGGCATCCCCCCCACACACACACTAAATAAACATAGACGCACATAGAGATATAAGCATGCGCAAAAGAAGGCATACAATAGAAATACAAAATGGCTGACGGTTAGTAAGGAGAGACACAAATAAGAAAGAAGAAAACAAAGGACCACTGATGCGGTCACAGGAGTGTGACGAAAGAACTCTGGCCGAAATAAGATTAAGATTAATGTAAAAAATAAATAACACTGAAGCAAAGTAACACCAAATATACATAGTGCGTGTGTTTTTATTGGCTAAACTGGCAAATGACCAATATATATATATGTATGTATGTATATATATATATATATATATATATATATATATATATATATATATATATATATATATATATATATATATATATATATATATATATATATATATATATATATATATATACATATATATATATACATATATATATATATATATACATATATATATATATATATATATATATATATATATATATATATATATATATATATATATATATATATATATATATATATATATATATATATATATATATATATATATATATATATATTATTGGTGAATTGAAGAAATGGAGCTGAACGAAGATTGAACAGAAATCGTTTTATTTCATTCTACACGTGTTTCGAAAGGCACAATTTACCAAAATCCGATTGAATAATGAGACCATATTGTGTCTTTCTCTTCAGGAAGAAATAGGAAATCCGTTGGAAAAAACAAAAACAGAACAGAGGCGGAGCAAAACAAATCGAACTAGGCTCCTAAGAGCCCATGGCAAAACTGTTTATCAGTGTATGTTGAGAACCGGTGGCTGAAGAATTTAACGGGTCAGGCAGCGGTCATTCATGTGGGTGAGGGTGTGTAGATGTTCTTTGTGACCGAGAATAAAGTTCTGACTATTTAAGGAATATTGGATGTTTTATAAGGGGCGAGAAAAAATCTACTTAGAGACATGTGTCTCGCCCCTTATAAAACATCCAATATTCCTTAAATAGTCAGAACTTTATTCTCGGTCACAAAGAACATCTACACACCCTCACCCACATGAATGACCGCTGCCTGACCCGTTAAATTCTTCAGCCACCGGTTCTCAACATACACTGATAAACAGTTTTGCCATGGGCTCTTAGGAGCCTAGTTCGATTTGTTTTGCTCCGCCTCTGTTCTGTTTTTGTTTTTTCCAACGGATTTCCTATTTCTTCCTGAAGAGAAAGACACAATATGGTCTCATTATTCAATCGGATTTTGGTAAATTGTGCCTTTCGAAACACGTGTAGAATGAAATAAAACGATTTCTGTTCAATCTTCGTTCAGCTCCATTTCTTCAATTCACCAATAATATTTTAATTTCAATTATCCGCACCAACGCACGGTTGCAACACCATATGGTTGTACCTCCAACCGTACTGTCTTCTGCTGTGATTTTTGCTACCAAGGTATCGGTTAAACTTTTGATTAATCTGCTACAAGATTATTCATCTTTCTATTTCACATATATATATATATATATATATATATATATATATATATATATATATATATATATATATATATATATATATATATATAGGGTGTCCCCAAAAGATGTATACGCACCTTAAATAATTGTAAATTTGGGGTTTATTATAATTCGAATAATTTTCAACATGTAAAAGAATTTACAAATATCATTCTATTGTCTTGTTATCGCATGTTCTCAAACTGATGTCCGTTCTGCTCCAGACACTGTTGACAACGCGAAGCGATGGAATGGCACACATCATGGAACAATTCCCTTGGTATATTCGTACATTCATGTTCAATGGTTGCCCTCAATTGAACGACTGTTGCAGGTTTCTGTGCGTAGACTTTGTCCTTTAGGTATCCCCATAAAAAGAAGTCTAGTGGTGTGAGGTCTGGTGAACGTGGAGAGTATTCGACAAAACCTCTCCGTCCAATCCACCTGTTTGGCAAGATCCCATCAAGAAAGGATCTAACATCGCAATGGTAGTGTGGAGGTGCCCCATCTTGCTAGAAATAAAACTCTTCCTGTTCAAAGTCCTCTCTAATGCTTGGCATGACAGACTGTTGCAGCAAGTGTATACATTTTTTTGGGACACACTGTATATATATATATATATATATATATATATATATAGAGAGAGAGAGAGAGAGAGAGAGAGAGAGAGAGAGAGAGAGAGATACATATATTAGTGGAAAACACTTTGTATACATTCATACATATGCGTGTGTAAGTGTGTGCGTGTGTATGCATATTATATATTAAATTACCCAGAGCATGGAAATCAGTGAGAATCAGATCACTGATGCGTGTATTCCAGCAGACCTGAAAAGTAAATAATGTTTCGCGTTCTTGGACTTTGCCTGAATAAACGTTTCTCCCTTTGAGACGATGTGTGCTGACAATGCAGAATTCAGTGACATGGCAGACTCTGAAACAGCCAGTGTTTCAGTATAATTCAGTCGCCTTAAGTGAGAGACAGTACACTGGACCTCTGCAGCGAGACAAGAATACTTATTTCTGTATATAAAATTCATCAAACGAAATATTTTCAAATGTATGGTAAGGCCCACAAGTCTGAAAGCCACAGAAGACTAAACTAAATTTAAATGAAAGATCAAAGAAACCTATTTTGTATATTTTCCTAGGTGTGCTATTCCTGGTTACGACAATGACACGTATAAAATCCAAAGTGAAATCCATGAAGAACTGATCAACGAATATATTCCAAAGATTGAGGATAAAGGAGAGGTGGTTTATGAAAAATGTTTGATATATTCCAATACCACAGAAAATGGAAATGGAACTACACAGAAGTGCAGTTCTTGGGTGTATGATAAAACCAACACACACACCTCAATCACCACTCAGGTAAGGTTATTTTGCAAGTCACTTCCCACATGTAAGCTAAAACATCTATCCGTCTATCTACCTACCAAGCTATTTATCTATTTATCTAAAACTATCTGACGAACAGGAACATGAAACTCTGAAGAACCATTTTTTGTGACGTCTTTGCAGCTTTATTAATAAAGTATATATATATATATATATATATATATATATATATATATATATATATATATATATATATATATATATATATATATATATATATAGGTGTATATAAATACTGAAAATGCGCAGAGAACAGCTTCTGTCACATTTCAGGGAGAAAAACCAGAAGTAGTTAATAGCTTCCATTACCTAGGTGACCAAGTCAGTAGCGGGAGAAGGTGCACTGAGAGTGTAGCTGCTAGAATAAGAATAGCCTGGGAAAAGTTCAGAGAGCTCTTACCTTTGCTGGTACAAAGGGCCTCTCGCTCAGAGTAAAAGGTAGACTGTATGACGCATGTGTACGGACAGCCATGCTACATGGCAGCGAAACATGGGCCGTGACTGCTGAGGACATGCATAAGCTCGCAAGGAATGAAGCCAGTATGCTCCGATGGATGTGTAATGTCAGTGTGCATACTAGACAGAATGCACATGCGGTGGCATGGTCATATGGCGAGAATGGAGGTGGATAGCTGTGTGAAAAAGTGCCGCACCCTAGTGGTTGAGGGAACCTGTGGAAGAGGTAGACCCAGGAAAATCTGGGATGAGGTGTTGAAGCATGACCTTCGAACATTAGGCCTCACCGAGGCCTAATGGAAATATGCAGTGCTTGAGAAGACCCGGCAAGACAAGTGAGACCATAACCCGTGGCCTTTACCAGGGGTGTAGCCAGCCCACTTATGCGTAACTTTCCTTTGGACACTAAACTTTGCTTGCGAAGACCTGTTGAGGCAAGAGAAATCGAAATCAAAATCGAACCAAATTCGACTGGCACCCATGCCAACCTTACGAAGACCTCTTGAACCAAATTCGATGAACCAAATTGAACCAAATTCGATGACTGGCACCCGTGCCAGTGGAGCGGTAACAGCTCCATCCGAATAAGATCACTGCAGAGCAGCTGTCTGGCTTCCGTGCCAGTGACACGTAAAAAGCACCATTTGAGCATGAGCGTTACCTGCGTTGTCTTACTGGCACTGGTGCCAGTGGCACATGAACAAAATATTCGAGCAAGGTCGTTGCCAGTGCCTCTGGACTGACTCCTATGCAGGTGGCACATAAAAAGCACCATTTGAGCGTGGCCGTTGCCAGTACCGCCAGACTGGCCCTTGTGCCAGTGGCATGTAAACGCACCCACTACACTCTTGGAGTGGCTGGCATTAGGAAGGGCATCCAGCTGTAGAAACTCTGCCAGATCAGATTGGAGACTGGTGCAGCCATCTGGTTTGCCAGTCCTCAGTCAAATCGTCCAACCCATGCCAGCATGGAAAGTGGACGTTAAATGATGATGATGATGATGATGATGATATATATATATATATATATATGTACGTATGTATGTATGTATGTACATATGTATGTATGTGTTTGTGTGCATGTGTGTGAGTATGTGTGTGTGTGTGAGCTTGTTCCCTACCACTGCTTGACAGCCGATGTTGGTGTGTTTATGGCCCCGCAATTTAACAGTTCAGCAAAAGGGACCAATAGAATAAGTACCAGGCTTTATGAAAAAGCAATAACTACTGGTGTTGATTCGTTCAAGAAGAATTCTTCAAGCAATGCCCCAACATGGCCACAGTCTAATATCTAGAACAAGCCAATGATAAAAGATAAGTGAGGTAAATGCTTATCTCTGAAGGTTGCAAAGTCTGGATCAAAATTATATTGAACAAACGAGTGAAAAGAAGTTGGTCTAACGTTAAATATTGCAACGCCCCTCTTTTTATAAAATGCAGACGCCATGAAATTGTATCTATTCACACAGTGACAATTTCTGAATTCTTCTTTCATATATCTTTAACATTTCAATGTTTATTTTTTTATTATAAAAGCTCTGTGTCAACTAAAGCGAAAATTATAACTTGCTGTATTTTTTATATTATTGAGAAATTTTCAATATTCAAGATTTGAAGAGGTAAAGTGTACTTCTTTCTATAAACAACTTGAATGCTTCTCATGGTGCATAGCTAACAACTTTACACACACACACACACATAATACATAAACATTCACACACACATATACATACGCACATATATACGTGTATACATCTATATATACACTCATATACTTTAGTAAGATAACACGGTAATGCTGTTTGTAGGATTGACAGAGAAGAAGATGACAAGACGTAAAATAAAATAAAGCAGGATAAGATACAATATAGAGGGGAAGCGAAACGAAAGAAAATAAAGTGAAATGATATAGAATATATAAAAAAGGGAGCAGAGTCGAAGGAGGTTTAAGTTTCTGTAATTGGTTGGGGGGATATAAAGGATCACAGATATAAAGGATCGCGGATTAAAGGATCACGGACATAAAGGCCTTAATGGTTCGTGGATAATATAAAAGTTTTAAAAGTCTTAGGATGTATAAAAGGCTTGTGGACATAGAGGTAGACGGGAGATAGGTAGGGAGATGGACAGACAGGTAGATAACTGGGTTGATAGATAGACAGAAAGACACAACAATCTATCTTTATCTACACACACACCTATATATATATATAGAGAGTCAACCTAGCTAAAACCAAAGTCCTAATAAGTAGGAAGGTAGACAAACCACAAACCCCTTCAGGTAGATAGCCCTGCTCGATCTGTAGAAAAAGTGTAGGTAGAAACTCTGAAACTTCTCCTCTAGTTCTGATAGTGACTCAGCAATTAGGGCATGGTCATCAGCATAGAGGAGCTCCCAGGGGCATCCTGTCTTGAATTCCTCTGTTATTGCCTGGAGGACTATGATAAATATGAGCGGGCTGAGGACTGAACCTTGGTGGGCCCCTACCTCTACCCGGAATTCTTCACTGTACTCGTTGCCAACCCTCACCTTACTGACAGCGTCCCTGTACATGGCTCGCACAGCTCTCACTAACCATTCATCTATCCCTAGTCTCCTCATTGACCACCAGATAAGGGTTGGGGGACCCTGTCAAAAGCTTTCTCCATGTCAACGAAAGCCAGGTACAGAGGTTTATCTTTGGCTAGGTATTTCTCCTGCAGCTGCCTTACCAGAAATATAGCATCAGTGGTGCTTTTCCTTGGCACGAACTCCAACTGCATCTCATCTAAACTGACTCTTTCCCTAACTAGTTGATCCAATAACTTCATACCTACGCAATTATTTGTATCTAAAGCGTCACCTTTACCTTTGTAGCAGTTGACTATGGTGCTGCTACACCAGTCATTGGGTATGAATCCTTCGTGTATCACCTGGTTAACTATACGGGTGACTAGGCTATAGCCGACACTGCCAGATATTTTGAGCATCTCTGCAGGGATTCCTGAAGGTCCGGGGGCTTTTCCTGTCTTTATACTCTCAATTGCTTTATCTACCAAGGTACTGTCAAATCGGATAGCTGGTCCCTCTGTTGGGTTGACATTCGGCAAACTCTCTTTCTCTCATTCATTTTCTTTATTCAGCAACCTTTCATGGTGGCGTCTCCAAAAATCTCTCTTTGCAGCCTCATTTAGCGCAAGTGAGCCATCATCCATGCGAACACATTTCTCTCCTACATCACGATTCTCTCTCACACACTGTCTTGCAACACGAAATACCTCAAGTCTTTGGTCCCCACGGCGCAGAACATAGGCAAATTTTTTCTTATCCGCTTCCCCTTTGGCTAAATAAACTTATCTCCTACCTTCCCTTCTGGAGGTCTGATACAATTCCCTGCTACCACCGTTCCTCCAGTCCTTCCAAGCCTGTTTCTTTTGTCTAATAGCCGTCAACCACATTGTTCCACCACCACGTTACCTTGGGTCGAGAGGGAACTTTGCACCATCCACAGATCTGGTCAGTGGCTCTCAGCAAGTTGTCCTGTAGAAACCTCCAGTTGTCTCCCACATTATGTGAAGCTATATCCCCTTCTATTTCGTCGAAGGCTTCGAGTAATACGTCTCTAAATCTATGTCCATTTGCAGGATCTTTAAGCTTCCAGACCCTTCTCCACCAAGCTGGTCTTCTTCTGGGCATCCATTTAGCCCTGATCCCGAAGTCACTAACTACTAATCTATGTTGAGGGGTACATTCTTCGCCTGGGAAGGTTTTGGTATTTATAAGCAGCCCTCTTTCCCTTTTTCTTGCGAGGATGTAGTCAATTTGGCTAGTGTGTCTGGTTCCCTCCTCATTGCGGAACCCGAAACCATAGCCTCCATGTACGCCATGGAAGACCCCTACATGTTGTCCAACATGTCCATTAAAATCATCAGCCACAAAGAGAAGGTCCCTGTCATTCGTCAACAAGGTAGTCTGCATTAGGGTGTCATAGAATCGGTCTTTCTACACATCCGGTAGTCCCGACTGAGGGGCATAGGCCGAGATAATGGTAGCTAATCTATGGTGAAGCACTAATCTAATCTTAAGTACTCTGTCACATACTCTGACTACCTCGATTACCTTATCAACCCATTTCTCCGCAAGAAGTATACCCACGTCTCCGACCCGGTCAGTGTTCCCTGTCCAGACAATCTTGTACGTGTGTTCTTTGCCTGTAGGGAACCTAGCGGAACCTCCTCTCCATCTTACTTCTTGGATGCAGCACAAATCTACACGCCTCCGTTCAAGCATCTCAACAATCTCACCAGACCTACCTTTCAGTGTGCCAACGTTGAGTGTGCCCACTCTGAGGGTGTGAGAGGTGTGGGCCTGTGAGACCCTGGGATGAGGGACAGCAGTGTCGTGTACCTGAAAAGAAAGCTTGCATTTGGCAGAATTCATAAATAAACACTAGACTACAACCTGCATACACTACACCATTTTTGTGCGCCATATGATCAATAAACCCTAGGTAGGTGAGGGGATGGCAGAGGCCCTTAGAAGTGTTCGCGGGAGACAACCAAGGATGACAGAGGATAGAAACTTCCGGTGAGTATGGAGGGGGTGGGAGGGTGTACCGCGAACCAGCAAATATAGACGAGAGCATCGTCTTCTGCACTTGTATACTATGGTTAGACAAATTTAGAGAGAATGAATTAACGAAACGATAAACTTGAATAAAATAAATAAAATATGGTGATTAACGGATATGCATGACCTTAAGACAAACAAGAGAGACGAAGCTATCGGAACTATGTTTACATGGTAAAGAAATAGATAGATAATAAGGAACGAATGGGTGGGGGGTTATGATCTACGCAGAAACAGGAGCACATGAACGGGAGGTATAAGTAGAGGTGTTTAAATCCTCTAAGGCATAAATGTATCCAGAGGCACTCCTGGTAATTACCTCAGCAGGTATGGTCTTTGATATAAGGTATACATCCGCGGGTAATTCAAAACGTAAACCGTAGTTTCATGCATGTATAGGTAATAAGAAATGGAGGGAAAATAACAATGAGAAGTAGGTCTTTGGTGCTAAAAAATGCCATTATTTAATTAGTTAAGCAAGGTGAGAGTAAGAGTGAGTTTACAGCTGTTTCTGTGTACCATGCTGAGGTAAATACAGCAAAGTACACAGAAACAGCTGTAAACTCACTCTTACCTTTCTTAACTAATTAAATAATGGTTTTTAGCACCAAAGACCCACTTCTCATTGTTATTTTTCCTCCATTTCTTCTCTCTCCCTCCCTCTCGCTCTCTCTCTATTTATATATATATATATATATATATATATATATATATATATAATAGTTATCGCCATACTAATATGGCATTCTTATAAAAATAAGAAAAAAGCTGTCCGCTTATTAGCTCCATGAGGCCATCGCCTTAAGTTAGCTATTTGATACACAAACTGTATCCATATAACCTTCGAACAAGGGAGGTCAGTCGCTCCACACTACTTGACCGGCAGCTACAGACGCGTTTCGGGGTATTGCCCCTTTTCAATGCAGCGTAGCCAGCCAGTAGGTGTCGCTTCCGACAATCTCTGTTCGATGGTTTTATTTACCTAGTTTCGGTGGAATACATCCACTTGTTTTCAATAATAGAAATATTAAAATAACTAAGTCTCTCTAAAAGAGAACAGCGGCAGCGTTCCCGGAAAATAATAGTTATCGCCATACTAATATGGCATTCTTATAAAAATAAGAAAAAAGCTGTCCGCTTATTAGCTCCATGAGGCCATCGCCTTAAGTTAGCTATTTGATACACAAACTGTATCCATATAACCTTCGAACAGGGAGGTCAGTCGCTCCACACTACTTGACCGGCAGCTCTTTTAGAGAGACTTAGTTATTTTAATATTTCTATTATTGAAAACAAGTGGATGTATTCCACCGAAACTAGGTAAATAAAACCATCGAACAGAGATTGTCGGAAGCGACACCTACTGGCTGGCTACGCTGCATTGAAAAGGGGCAATACCCCGAAACGCGTCTGTAGCTGCCGGTCAAGTAGTGTGGAGCGACTGACCTCCCTTGTTCGAAGGTTATATGGATACAGTTTGTGTATCAAATAGCTAACTTAAGGCGATGGCCTCATGGAGCTAATAAGCGGACAGCTTTTTTCTTATTTTTATAAGAATGCCATATTAGTATGGCGATAACTATTATTTTCCGGGAACGCTGCCGCTGTTCTCTTTTAGAGAGACTTAGTTATTTTAATATTTCTATTATATATATATATATATATATATATATATATATATATATATATATACATATATATATATATGTATATATGTATATATATATCATCATCATCATCATCGTTTAACGTCCGTTTTCCATGCCAACATGGGTTGGACAGTTTGACCGGGGTCTGGGAAGCCAGGAGGCTGCACCAGGCTCCAGTCTGGTGTGGCAGTGTTTCTACAGCTGGATGCCCTTCCTAACGCCAACCACTCCGTGAGTGTAGTGGGTGTTTTTTACGTGCCACCGGCACAGGTGACAGGGGAGGCTGGCAATGACCACGATCGGTTGGTGCTCTTTACGTGCCACCGGCACGGAAGCCAGTCAAGGTGGCACTGGCATCAGCCACGTTCGGATGGTGCTTTTCACGTGCCACCAGCACAGGTATCACAACTACAATTTTCATTTGATTTTTTGATGTTGATGTACTTGACTCAATAGGTCTCCTCAAGCACAGCAAGTCACCCAACGATCCAAGGTAAGCACAGCAGGCTGTCCTGCGATCCAAGGCACTTTGGATAGGCTGGGGCTTCTATGTGAAGCTGGTGCAGGAAACAGCCATGAATTCACGTTATTTGTCGAGTCTTCGCAGTCGCAGCATATCTCCAGAGGTCTCGGTCTTTCATCATAGCCTCTGTGAGACCCAATGTTCGATGGTCATGCGTGACCACCTCATTCCATGTCTTCCTGGGTCTACGAGGGGCGTTCAATAAGTAATGCCCCTGACCCACTTCCCATAGCAGTAGAACAACGAAACTTGGCACAGTTATTAGTCTTTTTCTACATAGGAACCACCCAGAGTTACGCATTTCTCCCATCGTTTGATGCGGCTCTGGAGACCGTTTTTGTAGAAGAACCCAGCTTGGTCCTCCAACCTCAACGTGACTTCAGAAATCAAGGCTGCATCATCTGGGAAACGCTTTCCTTTCAAAAACAACTTCATGATTGGGAAGTGGTGAAAATCAGAGGGTGCAAGGTCAGGAAAGTAGGGGGGATGGGGAGGAGTTCATAGCCATACGCCTGTGCTTCTGATCTGGCGACACGCGAGTTGTGGACCGGAGCGTTGTCCTGCAGGAAGAGGATGCTTTGCTGATCTTGCCCCGCCTCTTGATTTTGATAGCTTCTCTTAATTTCCTCAAAAGTGAAGCATAATAGGCTCCTGTAATTGTGGTACCCTTTGCCAGGAAATCTGTCATCACTACTCCGTCCTGGTCCCAGAAGACTGTGAGCATGACCTTGCCAGCGGAGGGCTGCACCCTTGCCTTCTTTGGAGGAGGTGAGTCACGGTGCTTCCACTGCATTGACTGGGCTTTGGTCTCTGGATCATCGTGATGGACCCAGGTTTCATCCTGTGTAATCAGTCTTTTGAAAAATTTTGACTCATCTTGGCACATCTCCAAATTCACCCTCGAGCACTCGACGCGTTCTTGCTTCTGGAAAGGCGTGAGCAACCTGGGAATCCATCTGGCAGACACCTTTTGCATATGCAAATGGTCATGAATGACAGTTTCCACAGACCCGGTACTAATCTTGACCTCATGGGCTATTTGGCGAATAATTATGCGTCGATCTTCCAAAATGGCAGCCTCAACTTGACGGATAGATGCCTCATCAATGGCAGAAGGGGGCGATCAGATCTGGGAGCTGTTTCCACAGAGTTCCGACCATGTTTGAATTCACGATGCCAGCGTTTTACAAGGTCATATGATGGGGCATCATCACCATAAGTTACTTTCATTTCATCAAAAGTCTCCCGTGGTGTGCGTCCTTTCAAATACAAAAACCGGATCACTGCTCGACACTCAACAGGCTCCATTTCACACTTGACTCGGTTCAAACACCTGTAAATCAGAAACCACAATTAATTCAGAGCTGTAATTTGCCACTTACTCTATAGAGATATAAATGATTGCACATGCAAAATTTCAGCTAGATCAAACAACTGCAAGTGGGTCAGAGGCATTACTTATTGAACGTCCCTCGTACTTCTACTCCGGATTCTTTCAACTGTTTGAGAGTGACACTTCTTCACACATCTCTCCTCATCCATCCGTAGTACATGACCATACCAGCGCAGACGTCTCTCTTGCACGCCACATCCAATGCTTCTTATGTCCAGCATTTCTCTCAGGGCGCTTACACTCTGTCGTCTGTGCACACTGACAATACACATCCAGCAGATCATGCTAGCTTCATTTCTTCCAAGCCTATGCATGACCTCTGCAGTCACAGCCCATGTTTCACTACCGGAATATGGCATCAGTGGTGCTTCTATCCGTGAAGCATGGCAGTTCACACACATGCGTCGTACAATCTACCTTTCACTCTGAGCATAGAGGATCTCCCAGGGGCAACCCGTTTTGAATTCCTCTGTTATTGCCTGGAGGACTATGATGAATAAAAGGGACTGAGCGCTGAACCTTGGTGGACCCCTACTTCTACCCGGAATTATTCACTATACTCGTTGCCAATCCTAACCTTGCTGACGGCCTCTCTGTATATGGCCTGTACAGCCCTTATTAACCATTCATCAATCCCCAGTTTCCGCATCGCCCACCAGATAAGGGACCGGGGGACCCTGTCAAAGGCTTTCTCCAAGTCCACGAAATCTATGTTGAGGGGCTTATCTTTAGCTAGGTATTTCTCCTGCAGTTGTCGAACCAGGAATATGGCATCAGTGGTGCTTCTATCCGGCACAAAACCGAACTGCATCTCATCTAGGCAGACTATCTCCCTAATCAGATAGGCTCTGACCCTCTCCATGACCTTCATCACCTGATCCAGCAGTTTGGCACCCCTGTAGTTATTTCTATCTAGAGCATCACCTTTACCCTTGTAGCACTTGACTATGGTGCTGCTACGCCAGTCATTGGGTATGACTTCATTATGAACTACCTGGTTTACAATGCAGGTGACTAGGCCATAGCCCACACCACCAGATGTTTTAAGCATTTCAGCAGTGATTCCTGATGGGCCGGGGACTTTTCCTGGCTTCATACCCTTAATTGCTTTATCTACTAGGGAGCTGTCTATTGGGATAGCTGGTCCCTCTACTGGGTCAATATTTGGCAGGCTCTCCTCCTCCCATTCATTCTCCACATTCAGCAGTCTCTCATAATGGCTTCTCCAAGTCTCTTTCTTTTCAGAAACATTGAAAGCAAGTGCACCATCATCCATGCGGACGCATTTCTCTCCTGTGACATTACAATTTTCTCTCAAACACTGTCTTGCAATCCGAAATACCACAGTTCTTTGATCCTCACGTCGCTGGACATTGGCAAACTTCTTCTTTTCTGCTTCACCCTTGGATATGTATACCTGCCAACCAGCCTCCCTTTTGGCTATCTGGTACAGTTCCCTGCTACCCCCATCCCTCCAGGCTTTCCAGGCCTGTTCCTTTGCTCTAATGGCTTTGTCTGGAACTTTGTTGGTTATGACAAGGGTTCCAGTTGAACTGATCAACAGAACAGCCTGCTCATGAAATTAACGTGCAAGTGGCTGAGCAATCCACAGACACGAGTACCCTTGAGGTAGTTCTTGGGTAGATTCAGCATGACACAAAGTGTGATAAGGCTGGCCCTTTGAAATATAGGTACAACAGAAACAGGAAGAAAGAGTGAGAGAAAGTTGTGGCGAAAGAGTACAGCAGGGTTTGCCACCACCCCTTGCTGGAGCCTCATGGAGGTTTAGGGGTTTTTGCTCAATAAACACTCACAACACCCGGTCTGGGAATTGAAACTGCAATCCTATGACCGCGAGTCTACTGCCCTAACTACTGAGCCATTGCGCCTCACACACATACACACACACACATACACACACACACATACACACACACACATACATGCACACACACACATATATACACACATATATACACACATATATATGACAAGTGTCTTTCAGTGTCCGTCAGCCGAATCCCCTCACAAGACTTTTGTTGACCTGAAGCAATAGATGACACTTACACAAGGGGCCATGCAATGGAACTGAACCCAGAACTATGTGCTTGGGAAGCAAAATTCTTACCACACAGCCATGCCTGCACCTACAGAACCATGCAAGAAAGATTTTTCATGGTCACAGCATTCAATTATTGTACATGTATACAACCATCATGAGAAGCTTAATATTAGATGTACACACCAATGCAATATCACTGCCACATGTACACATAGAAACGCAAATGTCGGGAACTATGAATGTAGTATTTGTGTGTATATGTTAAGTATCCAATGAGGAGAGCTTAAACAATTAGGCTGGGATATCAATGTAAATAAATTAGCTAAGGTTGTTATGTTGTACTAAGATCTTTGTTATATACATTGCTCCTAAATTCTATTTTCAATTCAGTCGTAAGATCTTATTCATATATGCGCATGTGTCTGCATGCATGTGTAAAAGCAAAACCGAATGTACACTACACCATCACTATGTGTCCACCCGATCTTTGATTTCTTCAGGAATTTCTGACTGTTGATCGCTTCGGAGTTAAATCATCAGACAAGCATCAGCTTCTTCTCCTGTTAGCCCTTGCCATAAATATAGTTACCAAGTGGACGAAGGCGAAATAAGGGAGATCCTCATCTAAGCCAGGGGTTGGACAGCCCCCAGTAAGAGTATTTATAGCTGACATTGGTGACATTAGTCCCAAACAGTTGGTGACGATTGCAAGACATACTTTACCAAGAAAGACTTACAACCAACCAAATCAAGTTCCATGATGCAAGACGAAGAGAAGATGGTTGAAAAATTCTATTTCTTACTGTCTGGAACCACCAGTCACTTTATTACTAATTAACAATCAGGAGAGCTCTTTTACACAGCTCTGAAATCTCTGCCATCCTTCAAAATCCCATCAATTACCAAGGTCAACAATTCATGCCTGAACAAGAGAAATCATAGAATAAGGGACAGTTGGGACCTGAAGGTGTCATCAATTGGCATCAAAGTGGAAATGGAAGGTTGCAGGGTTATGCCTAATACCAAAGGAGTTGATGAAAACCATGGCAACTGGCAGAATGGGTTTAGGATAATTCCTACAAGATCCAAGGTTGACAAGGTCGAGGACAAAGATAGATACCATCTTATACAGGGAGATATCTGGGTATAGACATCATCTTATCCAGGGTGATATCTGGGTATAGACACCATCTTATCCAGAGAGATATCTGGGTATAGACACCATCTTATCCAGGGAGATATCTGAGTATATGGAGGGTGAAAGAGTGAAGAAAATGGAATACGTTCTGGAGTTTTATTGATAGAGTTTTCTACAAAAGTACATCTCTATGATGCAATGTATGTTGGGACAGGATATTGATTGTGGTTCCAAGACATTGTCGCCATAGCGTGAAGTGTTCTGGCAATGGTTATTGATAATATTTCCAATATAACTCCTGGGTCAGAATAGATTCTGAGACTAATTCTTGAAAACAATCTTTACAACAAAGTCCCTCCACACAAAAGATTCTGGATTAACATCCAACAGTGACATAACTGCAGGAATGGAATTTGCTTAGGGGTGCAAACCCAGGTCCAAAATATTTTATAAAATGAATTCAATCTTTTTTCAATCTTAATATTGAAACAAACTCAGTTATAATAATATTTATTATTATTATTATTATTATTATTATTATTATTATTATTATTATTATATTTGTACATCAGTCAATTCGGATACATTCAATCATGAAAGATAATTTTTGAAATTAACCCAAAAATGATTTTATGCTCATTCGTTTTGGTGATGAAGCTTTTTAGGAGATCGTTTAAAGCGTTTTCTTTGCCCCTGCACCACTAAATTTTACTAGGTGTACTCGCACTGTTCCCGAGCCAATGAACAGTGGTCCCTTTGACAGTGGCTCCTTCCCTATTATACAATCGATTCTGGGAGTGTCACATGACCGTTGTTCCTACAACAAAGACCTTTGAATACACACTATGAAAGGGGTCTCCAAGAAACACTGTTTCTACATTTCCAAAGCATAAAATTATTATTATCAAAATTATAAAATGTATACATTAAATAGTTTTCCTATTTCTCATTGCAGCTAAATCTCGTTTGCGATAAAGCGATTCTGGCAAGGCACACCTTTACGTTTTACTTCATGGGCAGCATTTTGGCCATGGTCAGCTGTGGAATTTTATCAGACAGGTAAGTTCTGTGTGTCGTATCTGCATGCTGGTGTGTTTAGTGCTTGCACTACATTTTGCATTTTTGCATATTTTATATATATGTTTGTGCGTGTGTGTGTGTGTGTGTAGTGCATGAATCTGTATATATGGTTGTGGATGTTAACTCATGACCGAGCATGACCACTTCATAAGTTCAAAACTTCCTTGCAAACGTTCTGAGAATCCAAGAAGTTCCTGTGCATGGATTTGGTTTGAGAAGAACCACTTTTCTGAGCAAACTGCCATAAAACCAGAGGCACAACAGAGGCTGAGATGACCAGAAGCCAACTGCACTTCAATGCTTTTTTATACAAGTTTACCTTTGCCTAAGAGGAAGTTCTGACAAGAAGTAGGGGTCCTTCATTCCCAGTGATTTACATGCTAATTAAACCATATCTGGGACCCTGACAGGTGCTTCTATCGCAGATCAGATCTGGGACGAATAGTTTAAATATATACACAAATATGGACACACATTTGTATATATATATATATACATTCATACGCACACACACAGAGAAAGAGAGCTAGTGATACAGGTAAAGCTGCCTTGGTGTCTGTCTGCATCCCTGTCTCCATATCAGCTCACCTGGATTTCTCTCATAGCCACCCTTTACTCTCAGACTCTAAAATTTAAAATTCAAATATTTAAATTTTTTATTTTAAGCTTAAGCTTTGCCGAGGTTTATTTTTAGTTTTAGTTTTCGTTTTAGTTTTAGTTTTACTCACGTATTTAATTATGTTACACCAAATTAATGTACAATTTCATTATTTTACAAAATTATGCACACCGAACACTATTTTTAAAAAATTGTTTGCATATATACGTTATGATGTAGATATGTCTCTATATATTTATGTGTGTGTATTGTAGGTATGTATATGTATTATTACGCTTCAAGTAATATGTCTCTAAATCCCTGTCCATTCGCAGGATCTTTAAGCTTCCAGACCCTTCTCCTCCATGCTGGTTGTCTTCTGGGCATCCACTTGGCAGGTTTCCTGAAGTTGGTATTGCAAACCATGAGATCATTTGCATCGCAGAACTCCAGCAGTCTGTTTCCCTCCTCATTGCGGGAACCAAAACCATAGCCTCCATGTACGCCATGGAAGCCCCCTGCATGTTGTCCAACATGTCCATTGAAATCACCAGCCACAAAGAGAAGGTCCCTGTCATTCGTCAACAAGGTAGTCTGCAGTAGGGTGTCATAGAATCGGTCTTTCTGCCCATCCGGTAGCCCCGGCTGAGATAATGGTTGCTAACCCATGATGAAGCACTAATCTAATCTTAAGTATTCTGTCGCATACTCTGACTACCTCGATCACCTTATCCACCCATTTCTCCGCAAGAAGTATACCCACGCCCCCGACCCCGTCAGTGTTCCCTGCCCAGACAATATTGTACGTGTGTTCTTTGCCTGTAGGAAACCTAGCGGAACCTCCCCTCCATCTTACTTCTTGGATGCAGCACATATCGACAAATCTCCATTCAAGCATCTCAACAATCTCACCAGGCCTTCATTTCAGTGTGCCAACGTTGAGAGTGCCAACCCTGAGAGTGTGGGAGGTATGGGCCCTTGAGACCCTGGGACGAGGCATATATATGTGTGTGTGTGTGTTTGTGTGTATTATATATATATATATATATATATATATATATATATATATGCATACATATATGCATGTCTATGTATATGTGTGTATATTTTTATATGTGAGTATGTATTTGCGTACATATTTTTGAATCTTTGTTTGCGTATCCATATGTGTGTATATATGTATGTATATTTATGCTTATGCAAATATAGATGTAATTTTGTGTGTGTTTCTTACACAAGCCATATGAAGTCTCCAAATGTTGTTGGTTACTTTCGGGTGTCATTATATAGCGCTCTCTGCCCCTATCTATTTCCCCCTCTCTCTCACTAGTTCTCTGTTTCTCTTTCTTTTATTTTTCCCATACTTAATAGTCTCTGATTTTTTTTTTTTTTACTTCTCTTTCTTTCGCCTATAACAACTAACTTGTATAAGCATATGCCAGGAGATTTTAAAGCGGGTGCATGTGTGTGTACATATATCAAATATATAAATTCCGTTCTGTCTGTTTGTGCGCTTATAACTCGAGTATTGTTCATCTGACCGCACTGAAATTTTAAACAAGGCTACATGAGAGAGCAGGGCATTCCGTAATCTAAAAAGATTTTCAAAATTGTTAGTTTCAAAGTGAAAATTTCTATTTTTGTAATCTTTTTGTCCTATATTTTCCGCCATTAAAAGCAATGAGTTTACTCAGACAGCCAGCACATACCATTTCACTACTAAAAAGGGTAGTACAGGATGACAGTTAGCCAAAACCGTCGCTATAGTGTCTCTCTTCTTTCCTCTCTCTGTCTCTCTTTTGATGTCCGATTCCACTTGAAGTTGTATATACACACTGTTAAGATTCGTTAACAATCAATTATCGTAATTGAGATGAAACAATCAAAAGTAACCACCACATACAATCACCCAACATCTCCACTACTTAACACCGTCCAACTTAACCCTTTTCACCTTTACAGCCGACAGGAAAAAACTACGCAAAAAAGAGAAAAAATTGATTGCTATTAAAACGCATAACCTTTTTGGGGTTAATAATCTTAATCTTTAGTTACAGTTTCTCATTCAAACTACATAATAGTCAGAATTGTCGGATTAAGACAGTAGGGTGTTTTGAGGGAGATTTGGCTGCTATTTCTACCAGGTCTAGCTACCATGTAGAGGTCTCCCTCATTGACTCATACATACACATATACATAAAATCGAAATAAAATACTTAGTCGTCAAATACAAAAGCGAAGGTCAATGCAGTGTCATGGGCCAAAAGAATTTCCAACTTCTTGCCTAATGCAAACCCATAACAATCTCTTATATCTTACATTATTTCGATATTATGTCTCTATTGTAATGCGAGATAATTTTAAAGCTCAAATTGTAATGCGAGATAATTTTAAAGCTCAAATTAAACGTAATTTCCATTCACATATTTGCATTTCAAAAATTTAACATTATAATCTTTTCCATAAATCAACTTTCATAAACATGTTATACGATGACGTCACATTCTGTATATGTGTGTGTACCTTAAAAGACATCAATCATCACGACACACACCTTCACTCACTCACTCTATCTTTCTTTGTCACTCTCTTTCTCTCTCTCTCTCTTTCACACACACACACACACACACACGCGCACACACCTGTCCATTTCATATAGACGTACATACATCTTTTACTTTCTTTCTCTGTCCTTTTCGCTTTCTCTTCTTTCAATTTCTGCTCTCTTCAAATAAATTTTTATGGAATGAGCGGGAGAAACACAGAAAAGATGTAATCTCTCCAGAAACAAGTATAAAGCAAGGAGGATTGTAGAAAACCGAAGGCAAAAGTTTGAAGAGAGATGAGATTTTCTCAAGATCCATCCCATTCTTATAAAAATGATAACTCTGTCCAAATTGGTGTGCTGAGCACAAATTGTCGTTTATGTAGAGCTTTAAAATTTTCAAATGGAACAAATGGTATGTGTTGCTCAGGCGGTCAGGTAACATTGCCAGCACTACTCTTATGAATCTTCTAGAAGGCACTTCACTCCAGTGAAAGGATTTTCTGAACAATATCAGACAATACAACTCTGTATTTCAAATGACATCGTTTGGTACATCTAAGAAGATAGATAAACATGAATTTACATCGACGTCAAAGTTCAAGGGCAGGTCTATCACCTCATTGGTTCCCTCTTACCCACAAATGAACAACCACAGTTCCTCCAAATTGACTTTATGAGTGATGTAGGGTAACAAACCTGAAGAAGGTGTTAAAATTTCAGATGATGGGTGATGCTAGACATAGTGCTGACTGCTGCAAATTTCGGTGCGTTCAAAAATCACATAACCCCCATCTCCAGTTTTCCATAACAGGTTAGGGTCTGAAATACTCCAAACGGTCGCATAGCATGTTACTGAGTCGGATTAGCCCGGCATTTACTCCACAAATGTTTTGTTGTTAATGCTGCATTCTCCCATATCACCTGTTTCAACATAACTGTAATATGTTATATACAAGCTATTTCCATTTTAATCCTGAGCAATGCCGGGCATCTCTGCTAGAAAATGTGTGCATGTGTATGCATTTGTATATATATATATATATAAGTTCAGCGAAAATTTAGATTCAAATGAATATGGTACTTAATTTAGATGCACCAGAATTCTGTATGGTGTTATCCATAAAAATCCGTGGGGTGATTATAATCAAAATAAGCAACAAGAATGACTCCGGAGTCATTCTTGTTGCTTATTTTGAATATATATATATATATATATATATATATATATGCATTTGTATATATATTTATGTCTTGCCTATATATGCTTGTATATGTATGTAGCTATGTACATGTGTATGTTTTAGTGTATATATGTATATTATAGATGGTTTGGTATGTGCATATACTGCTAAATGTATATGTAACCCAACAAGAATTGTATAAACCTTCTTGATAGGCCGTTCTATATATTCGTATTTTTATTTGCATATATATTTTTACCTTCTGTGTGTTTTTTTATATATGTATTCCTTTTAAATCCATGTTTGTTCTCTAACCAATGTTTTTCTCTATATATACATATATATATAATACGTACCAGAGTAAGCACATAAATGCGAAACAAGGTGGAAAAAATAGTGCTCGAATACCAGAGGTAGAGTAATATGCTTTATTAAAAAGCAGCAAAAATATCACAAAAACTGTTACTCAGAGTTTCACGTTCCCATTTGTCAGACAGTTTTGTTTAGAGTGGAACAAAGATAAGGTTATAAGCAAACATACAATTAGTTTGATAGATACACATTTAAAAATGGTTTTGTTTCATTGGTCTTTTCAACTAACGGTTTTTCCAATGACCGGTTACATGCAATGAACAAAATTCAGTATAAAATCATCTTATTATAAAATCGAAGAAAACCTTACATCAAAAATAGCTTATAAAGAAGGAAAAAGTCTAAATTTTTTTTAACAGATATGACTTTTAATGTATTGATTAATATTTTACAAATAATTATTGACCCTGGGTATTTAGACTCTTTCCTTCTTTATAAGCTATTTTTGATGTAAGGTTTTCTTCGATTTTATAATAAGATGATTTTATACTGAATTTTGTTCATTGCATTTTAACCGGTCATTGGAAAAACCGTTAGTTGAAAATATGTATATATAGAGAAAAACATTGGTTAGAGAACAAACATGGATTTAAAAGGAATACATATATAAAAAAACACACAGAAGGTAAAAAATATATATGCAAATAAAAATACGAATATATAGAACGGCCTATCAAGAAGGTTTATACAATTATAGAATTGTAAAAATTCTAAAGCATGTCATACAACTAAAAACCTAAATAAAAATATCAATTAACTAAAAAAATTTAACTCCAGCCTACCAATGGTTTTAATGAAATGAACTTTTTTGACATATTTTTAATTCAGGGGAATAAAAAAATTTAGCTTATTTATATTTTATTTAGACGTTTTGTTGCTTGACACACTTTAGAATTTTTATTCAATTGTGTAACTTTGTGATAGGCAGTTATCTGTATTTTTATATGCTTATATATATATATTACCTTTTGTGTTTTTTTTTTATATATGTATTCTTTATATGTTGAAGGTTATGGTTATATTTATATATGAAGCATGGTGTTATATAAAGTCATCGACTCGAATTTGATGGCTGTACTCTAATCAATGTTTTTTAAATTTTTAATCTGTCTCAATTTCATTTGAGCACTCTTTTGCAGTCTTAAAAACCCTTTTGTCTCCATAAAAAGAGGCAAAAATTGTTCTTTGTCGTGTGTGTGTGTGTGTGTGTGTGTATATATATATAAATAGTTATCGCCAAGCTAACATGGTAGTCCAGATAAATAGGACAAATGCTGCCGTTGATTAGCACCAAGAGGCCATCGCCTCTAGCTAGCTATGTGACACACAAACCTGTGTCCATTATAACCTTCGAACAAGGGAGATCAGCAGCTTCCCCTTGCTGGGCTGGCATCCACAGACTAGTGTTGAGGTGTTTGCCTCTTATCTGACCAGCAAGGGGAAGCTGCTGACCTCCCTTGTTCGAAGTTTATAATGGACACAGGTTTGTGTGTCACATAGCTAGCTTAGAGCTGATGGCTTGTCCTATTTATCTGGACTGCCATATTAGCTTGGCGATAACTATTAATATGCAGTACCGCTGCCATAGTCTCCTTTAGAGAGAATTAGAAATAATGATGATTCTACACACACGCCTATATATATTTTTATATATATAAATGAATATTTATTATTCTTAAGCAAGAATGTTGTTGACAGTGACTTCGAAGTCTCGGGTAGCTAAGCCATAGTCAGACTGCAATACATTAGAGTTAGTCTTGCCTTTATATAGTCTCTTGAGCTAGAATCTTCCTTGGGTCTGTCGGTTTGAGTGGAGTGATAATCACGTGTTTATGGCTAGTTATTATGGAGAGGTGTTTTGGAGAAATTTTTATTGATTAAATTTGGGAAGATGTTATTGTTTAGAATTTATTCATGCAGGTAGAAATTTGTAGACAAGTGTGTAGGTAATACAGTTCTATATTAAAGAGATGAGGAATTATGTACATTATTTACATTATTTAAAATTGACGGATATTTGTCCTCATCTTGTTTGTTGTTAACACAACGTTTCGACTGATATACCCTCCAGCCTTCATCAGGTGTCTTGGGGAAATTTTGAACCTAGGTTCTCATTCCTAAAGTATTTTTCGATGTTATTATTATTATTATTATTATTATTATTATTATTATTATTATTATTATTATTATCATTATTATTATTATTATTATTATTATTATTATCATTATTATTATCTTTCAGGTCACTGCCTGGTATCAAATTCGGAATCTTGGGGTTAGCCCGCACTCTTAACCCCTATGCCATATGCCCAGGCATATGGCATAGTGGTTAAGAGTGCAGGCTACTAACCACAAGATTCCAAATTAGATTCCAAGCAGTGACCTGAATAATAATGATAATAATAATAATAATAATAATAATAATAATAATAATAATAATAATAATAATAATAATAACATCGAAAAATGAGAACCCAGGTTCAAAATTTCCCCAAGACACCTGATGAAACCTGGAGGGTATATCAGCCGAAACGTTGTGTTAACAACAAACAAGATGAGGACAAATGTCCATCCAATATAAGTAACGTAGACAAGTGTGTAGGTGTTTCTCTTTTGTTAGATAGGCACGAGTTGTGAGAGTATTGTTGTTGCTTTTAGTATTATTGGATGTATTGGATTTGACAATGCAAAGGTCAAAGGTACAAAGTCCAGTATTCAAGTCCTTGGTAATTGGGTGCCTCAACGTTTTGTTTCTAACAAAAGAATGTAGGTAGATGGTAAACTCTGGCTGAGAAATACCTAAACGTTTATAAATTTCTACATACCATAAGATTGGTGCCAGGCTTGAGAAAAAAGTCCTGGGATCGTTTCATTTGACTAGACATTCCTCAAGGCAGTGCCCCAGCATGGCCACAGTCGAAAGACTGAAACAGGTAAAAGACACATGAATAAACAGTACAACCGTTTCTTCACAAATTAAAGCAAATAAAGAAAGCTAGCTCATCTGATTAGCGGAATATCAACTGTTGAACTTTAAATATACACAATAAAGTCCACTCTTTATATATACAGTGTACTTAAGGCCAGAATTGGACGAAATTACATGGATTTGGGCCATAGAAGTAAATATCAAAGTGAAGATATATTGTGTTGCTATTATTATAGAAAAAAAATGTTCATCGCATTTGGATATCCTCATATCAATTAAGTTCAAATGCTAGAAAGAAATTCAGGAATTCCCCATCCTTAATTTAAGCAAAATAACAAGAAGAAATAAAAAGACGTGAAGTAAAAATAATGCAAAAAATATATGAAAATATAAGCAAATAATATAAAAGAACTCTTCACCAAAGTAATTACACAAAAGGGAAAATGGGGGACAAAAGATTTGATGATTTAAAGATTCTATGGAATTCATGGATAACTTATTTCATAAGTAATTTCCTGGATTGTTACATGATGTCCTTCCATAACTATTCGCCGAATCTTCTCAGTCACCTCGTTTCCGCTTGTGGATGGCCTGCCTTCACATGCCTCCCTCACCACTCAGTAGAAGCCGTGTTTGAAACAGTTATACCACTCCTTACTTTGAGTTTTGTCCATGGTATCATATCGCCAATGGTTTGTTGAATTCTCTGGATGGTTTGAGCTTGAGTACCCCCAAGATTTTGGCCAAACATGATGCAATATCTCTGCTTGGTGCACTTGGCCATCTGACGGTAAGACGAAAATCAGAGTGAGAACCACATATCTGTACTTTAGGCATAACAGCCGAGAACTGATGCAACCTACAGGCGCAGGAAGGGCAGTGTTATCCCCCCATCCAAAGTATTTTGCCCACGTGACATTAGATTTGGAGGAAAAAACATTAGATTTGGATACCTTTTGAGTACACCTCATGTGTGTGTGTGTGAGTGTGTGTGTGTGTGTGTGTGTGTGTGTGCGTGTGTGTGCGCGTGTGTGTTTAATCAGATGAATTTTTAAGTTTTTCTCTTCAATGTTTTTCAGATTTGGTCGCAAAAAAGTGATAATTGTGTGTTTATTTTTGCAAGGGTCATCTGGAATAGCAAATGCTTTAATCTCCAACATTTATGCCATATATGTGTTACGTTTTCTCAATGCGGTTGGTGGTTCTGGATCCTACATTCCCTCAGTTGTCTTTGGTAAGCAAACAACGTCCATTTTTAAAATTGAATGATTTTCTGTCTCTTATTCTTTATCTGCTCCCTTCCATTAGAAAGAGACCTTTGAGGGGTTTTAATCATATCAGCTACTTTAGTTCATCCCATTACTGAAAAGAAATATTACGTTGCTCTGAGTGGAAGGGCAATAGTCATGGCAAAACAGAAAAGCACAGGTTACGCAAACACATACGAAGTGGTATCAAAAAGTTCCCGGACTACTTCTGTAGCACGCCAACAGATGCCAGCACATGGTTGCATGTGCAGTGAGGCATGCTAGCTTCATGTGCTGATTGGTCTACAAACAGTTTGAAATCAGACCCTCCCACTTCAATTGCTGACAAAGAAGCAGTAGAGTCACTTCTCGACTTTATGAATGAGTTTTTCTTATCCCCACTTATCTTTGCACCAAGATATCAGAACATTTTAGACCTTGTATTCAGTAACCTCACTAACACAATACACAATATTTCAGTGGGGAAAAAACCCTTCTTTCAGACCATGACATGGTTCTCTGTAATCTGAGATTTCTCCAGCCGAAAGCTAACCCTAGCGACCTCTCTCCAGCCCACCCATTAGATACTATGGATCTCTATGATGCCGACTGGGGCGCAATCATAAATGGTCTCTCACATGTTGAGTGGTCTTTGACACATGCACACCGTCACAAACATATGTGCTAAACACACCCCACCAAGACCTATTAAGGAAACTAAGTGCAGAATTCCCCAAAACAGAAAAACGATTATCAGAAAAATAAAAAGAACAAAGAAAAAAATTAACAAACTAAAATACCTCCGACAACCACATATATATTCGACAGCTATCACCCTGCTCGAATAAAAAAAACATATAACCTCCAACGATGCATTACGGCCATCATCAATAACCAAAGAACAGCTGAGGAGAAATGTGTCATTGAGAAAATCAAACTCAACCCCAAAGAGTTATTCTGTTTTGCGAAAACAAAACAGGGTCACTGTCTCCACTGTTGACTCTCTAATTGATGAAATTGGCAATCTCCAAGATAATGCCAAAACCATGAGTGAGATACTGCAGAAACAGTACTGCTTTGTTTTAAGAAACCCTGATATGGCCGATCTGGACTGTATCAACGCACTATATCGGACATAACGTTTGGTGCCCATGATGTCTTAGCGACAATAAACGAAATCAAACACAATTCATCAGTAGGCCCTGATAGGTTCCCTGATTGTGCCCCGAAGGTGTGCCGACACCAACTTGCATCTCTTGCTAAAGAGTGGAGGAACTCACTGGATGATGGTTATATTCCTGAAAACTTTCTGTTCCAGTCTGTTGTCCCAGTTTTCAAAAAGGGAAACAAGTCCCGTTGCAGCGAACTACCATCTGATCTCACTCACCTCTCAATTATCAAGATATTTGAGAAGGTGGTGAGATCACGGATAATCCACTTTCTTAAAAGCAACAGAGTGCTGAACCCCAACCAACATGGGTTCCGTAATGGACGGAACTGTCTAACATAGCTCCTGCATCACTTTGATGACATTTTGAGAGCTTTGGGAGAGGAATCAGATACTGATGTCATCTACTTTGATTTCTGCAAGGCCTTTGACCGAGTGGATCATAAGATCCTCTTGGAAAATACTATCCAAAATTCGTGTCTCTGCAAAGTCATTACAATGGATCCTGACAAGCAAAACCCATCACGTTGTAGTTGAAACAGTAAAATCAAACGCCAGCCAAAGTCAGTAGTGGTGTTCCTCAAGGCACTGTGTCAGGCCCACTATATCAATGACATTACTAACATCATCAAGCACAGTAACATAAGAATCTTTGATTCCAAGATCCAGAGGGTCGTCACAGAAGTGGGTGACCGGACATGCCATCAGTCAGACCTACTGGCTGTAATAATCCGATGGGCGGGAAAGAATATTATGCTGCTGAACAAGGACAAATTTGAGTTATTCCACTTCGGAAAATAGGATACCCTGAAACTCGGGGTATCCTATTTCAGATAAAACTCTCATGGCATCCAACAACATCTGAGACTTGGTAGCAATTGTGAACAACATTATATGCTGGGCCACACATATAAACAGCAAAGTCGATATGGCCCGCACAATGTGATCCTGGATTCTCAGAACTGTCCAGTCAAGAGATATCCACTCCCTTATCCTTCTCTTCTCCACTTTTGACCTCCACCTTGAATACTGTTGTCCACTGTGGTCTCCCTACACGAAACAAAGTATCATGAAAACTGAAGCACTGCAAAGGTCAATTACAAAAAAGATAGATGGCATGACAGGCCTTCACTATTGGGGTCGACTAGAAAAGTTCAAACCTTATTCTCTCCACCACTGCCGTGAACACTACATCATCTGCATGAGGTGGAAAATATTCAATAAGCATTGTCCAAATGATGTTCACATCACCTTTAAGATACACCCAAGACTTGGGCCCCATGCTATCTGCCCAGGACAAAAATCATACTCGCATCACATAACTATATAGCACAATTATTTCACCTCAATTGGCCCCGCTCTCTTTAACATTACACCAAAACATATTAAAGCAGAAACAGACCCCATAATGTTCAAGAAGTCTTTAGATAAATTCCTTTAAAAAATCCCGGATAAACCTCCTACACCCGGATATGTCTCCCTAAACAATAACTCTCTACTTGAGCTGGCCATGTTGTCCGATTCCTGGTTTGAATGACTTTGCCAAGTGGTGCTATTAAGTTAGACATGGCCTGGACCAATACTGGCTGAAACCTATCAAAGTATAAAAGCATCAAAGTATACATCTGTATGCATACATACATACATACATACATACATACATACATACATACATACATACATACATACATACATACATACATAAACATACATACACATACATATATGTGTTTGGAGATGATGTACAGGTATTGTATATTAGAAGAAATGAGGTACTCAGAAATTCGGATGGTTTTATATTCACAGATATTTATTTGTATATTACATGTTTTTATACATCATATAACTTATATCATATATCATATATTAGCGCTTTCGTCCATTCTGGTGGATTTTTCAAATTGAACTAAGTGATTTTTCGAATTGAAATATATATATATATATATATATATATATATATATATATAAGTTAAAAATAGGATAAAATCTTTATAAGAATTTATCAAGTAGTTAGCACAAAAAACCTCATAAGAGACAAAAAAAACATCAATTTTTCTCTTAAATATATTTATTTATATTATCTAGAGGCCATTACTATACATAAATGCCACACTAGGAGGGACTCTGAAAATCAAAACTACCAAAATTTATTTATTTTGGTAATTTTGACTTTAAGAGTCCCTCTTAGCGTGTGGCATTTATGTATAGTAATGCCCTCTAGATAATATATATATATATATATATATATATATATATATATATATATATATATATATATATATATATATATATATATATATATATATATATGTATACATATACATATATATATATATACATTTCCACACGTTTCACTAAGGATGTTCCAGAGGTTGAGAGAACTTATTCTGTCATTTCTGGGAATATTAAATAAACTGGAACATGAAGGTGAGTGTAAAAAAGATAAAGATGGAAATAAAAGCATCAAACAATCTTCTTTAACTAAGGTAAATAAAAGCAAGAAGAAAAATGATACAAATGTGATCGGAGTTTTGAAGATGAACGCATTATTAAAAAGCATGGATCCAACTCTGTAGATACCAAATATATGCTTAGCATAAAGAATAAGAAGAACAGAAGAAGAAGAAGAAGAAGAAGAAGAAGAAGAAGAAGAAGAAGAAGAAGAAGAAAGAAGAAGAAGAAGAAGAAGAAGAAGAAGAAAGAAGAAGAAGAAGAAGAAGAAGAAGAAGAAGAAGAAGAAGAAGAAGAAGAAGAAGAAGAAGAAGAATCTATTGATATACATAAATTTAAGAATATTATTTACAGTGAGAAAAAAATCAAATAGTAATAATGTTAATACAAAAGGAAGCATATATATAAATAATAAAACAAATGAATCAAGGAATATTATATGGCATAATGCACCTTTCACATATTCAATAGCTACCAATATTCCTTAAAAGTTCTTTGCTGCGTTAGATAAATATTTCCCACCTTCAAATATATACAGGAAATTATTTAATCGCCATAGTATAAAACTTTTGTATTCAACCACCAGAAATTTAGCTGAGATTTTAGCAGCACATAACAAACGGGAAATTAGAGAATAGCGTAACTCATAATCTGTAAAGAAGACTAGAATCGATAGTGTGATTTGTGAAATTAATTGTAATGATAATTTTTTTAAAGTAGATTTCGATTTCTATAAGTAAAATTAATTCCGATTCTGATAACAGTTAGCACCTAGATTTAATAATAATAATAATAATAATAATAATAATAATAATAATAATAATAATAATAATAATAATAATAATAACCATACAAAGAAACCATACAATGAAAATGCAGAGTGGATCAAACGCACCCAAGATGACTGCAAAAATCTACAAGAACAGGTATGGGAAGACATGTCAATCGCCTACCTAAGGAGGGCACTAACGAAGGCTCATAAGTGGAAATCCCCTGGTATTGATAGAGTACCAAATTTCTGGCTCTCATCACTCTCGTCAGCACACAAAATGTTAGTATTACTATTTAATAGTTTTATGAAAGACCCGGAAAAAACACCACATTGGATGGCAAATGGTATTACTTACCTCCTCCCCAAAAATAACAAAACGAAAGACCCCAAAAACTACCAGCCTATAACATGTTTATCTACTACCTATAAGATTTTGACATCTATTCTAGTAGGGAAAACATATTCTAGTAGGGAACAAAAAGGATGCAGACGAGGCTCATACGGATGCAAAGATCAGATCCTAATTAATCGCATGATCCTTGAGAACTGCCATAACAAGCGCAGAAATCTCAGCTCTTCGTGGATTGATTATAAAAAAAGCCTTTGACAGCATACTACATTCGTGGATTCTGAAATCGCTGGACATTTTCAAAATTTCTCCTGTGATTTCAGATTTTTTAAAGTATAATATGTCACTATGGAACACGAAGCTCCAATTATATCATTCTAATGGAGTATTGCACTCAAACAACATTAGCATAAACTGTGGAATTTTACAAGGTAACTCACTTTCACCACTAATTTTCTGCATAGCACTAATATCACTCTCAAGTGAACTGAATAGAACAGGATATGGCTACAAAATTGACAACAGAAAAATAAGCCATCTATTTTATATGGATGACTTAAAGCTATATGGCAAAGATGATGAAGAGCTTGAAGGATTATTACATACTGTGAAAAGATTCAGTGATGATATCGGGATGGAGTTTAGCCTTGAAAAGTGTGCCAAAGCCACTTTTAAGAAAGGGAAATTGGTAAATTCTAGTTCAATTGAATTAGATGTCGAAATAGTAATAAAGGAACTTGAGTAGGAACAAACCTATAAATACCTAGGAATAAATGAAGGCTCTGGTATCCAGCATGCAAGCATGAAAGAGAAGGTTAGGAAAGAATGTTATAGAAGAGTTCGAGCAGTCCTGAAGTCTAAGCTGAATGCATATAAGGTGTTAGCCATAAATTCCTTAGCAGTACCAGTTGTTCTATATAGCTTCAATTTGCTTAACTGGAATACCAGTGAAATAATGAAAATTGACAGAAAAATCCGCAAGCTACTGACTTGTAATAAGATGCACCATCCAAAGGCAGACGTGGATCGCCTTTACCTTCCCAGAGCTCAGGGAGGTCGAAATTTGATCCAGCTTGAACTTACATACAAAACCACTACAATCGGACTGGCTAAATACCTTGAAGCAACCAACGATTGGATGCTAAAACTTGTTGAAAACATGAAAGACTGAAAAGACTTCACTCTATTCTCAAAGAGAGCAAAAAATTCGCTGCTGATCTCTTAGATACCCACCAGATTGATCAGGCTGAAGGAAATACGCCAACTGCAGCTGCAAAGAAAATAAAATTAATTGCAAAGACAAAAGCACATGAAAATTTAGCTAGCAGATGGGAACAGAAACCTCTCCATGGCAAGTATGTGGCCGGTAGCAAATAAGCTGATGTCGACTAGAAACACACACACCAATGGTTACGAAGCTCAGGGCTAAAAGCAGAGAGTGAAGGTTTCATATTAGCTGCTCAAGACCAAAGCTTATTTACCTGGAACTACCAAGCCAAAGTGATGAAAAATGGAGCTGACCCAAAATGCCGATTCTTTAACGATGAAATTGAAACAATAGACCACCTAATCTCAGGGTGTAGAGTCTTAGCACCTGTAGAATATAAAGCAAGACATGACAGAGTTGGCCAGTATTTACACTGGATAATATGTCGGCATTATAAAATCAAAACCGCTAACAAATGGTATAAACATCATCCTGAAGCTGTGACTGAGGGAGAAAATGTGTCGATTCTATGGGACTTCCCCGTGCAGACCGACAAGACTATAAAAGCTAATAAACTGGATATTATTATAAAAGATCAGACAAAAAGGATTAATAAATTGACATGAGTATTCCCTGTGATCACAATATAGCGGCGAAAGAATTTGACAAGATTAGTAAATACTAGCAGTATCGCCCGGCGTTGCTCGGGTTTGTAAGGGAAATAACTATAAAGCATTTTTAGAGAGTTATAGCCAAAAACTGGAAAAAAAATGATGGTAAATTTTTTTAGTTAAAAAGGTCGAGTTGCGTCCCCTAGACAGTCTGTGGTTTGTGTTTTCAAAATTTTCGCTGCGTTAGTTTTGAATTATGACATTGGGCTATGTGTGTGTCAAGTTTCATCAGAATCGGTTGAAAGCCGTGGTCAGGGTGAGGGTACAACCTAACAGACACACAGAAACACACACAGACAAACTGCCGTTTATATATAGAGAGATAAAGACCTGCTAATAGAAATTGAAAAAATCTGTGGCATCTCAAGGCGACTACAGTACCAGTGATTGTAGGATCTCTAGGAATGATAAAAAAAGGTACTGAAACCTATTTGAAAATAATTCCAGGCTCACCATCCCTACAGGAAGTGCAAAAAATCGTATTAACTGGAACGGCTCATGTACTGAGAAGAGCATTATCGCTGTGAAAATAACATCCATCCATGAATTTATTTATTTATTAATTTTTAAATACATATTTTATCTGTGAATTTGCGCGTGTAATCTGGGAATGCATACAATGTCCTTCTCTGCCCTAGATGTATGGACGAGAAATGGAAGAGAGTTTGAAGAAAGAAGGAAAAAATAATAATAATAATAATAATATTAATAATAATAATAATAATAATAATAATAATAATCCTGCCTTAGCACCTAATTCTGAGATGAGGACTAATCAAACTTCTTTTAATCATGAATACCAAATACAAGTGAATAATGCCTGTGTGATTCTAAAACCACAATCGTTTGTCCTATAGGAAATCAGTGCTTAATGAAAAATATTGTGTATCAATGTAAGGTAATAAAAGGGGATCATAATTATTATTACACAGGTTCATCTACAAACAATTGGAAATCTAGATTTCATAATCAGTGTCATTCAAGTATAGATGAAAAAGTAATTCTACAAATCTTAGTAAAATCACTTGGGATTTAAAAGTCAGGAACATTAAGTATGATTTAAAGTGTTCCATTATTGTAAAATATTGGAAATTCTACACGTGATCTTTCCCTTGAAAACAAATGTATTATGTAATTACTTCTAAATTAACATTATCAAATTTTAATGGTAATTTTACAATTAAATGTCGCAAATTTTGGAAAACATTTAAATATTTCGATTCTTAATTACAATTGCATTTTATATAATAAGCATGATTTTTCTAAAAATGTTTAGTATATTTAATATATAGATAACTGATTGTTGTGATGTAGGATCTCAATATTTCTGGATGCCGTGACGTAGAATTCATATGTTTATTTTTATTCTTTCGTTATCGACTGATGTAATCAAAGGTTTAATGCTAGGTTGGCTTTTCTTAGAATGTTATATTTCTTTTCAACGTTCTCCTAGTGTGTGTTTGTGTACCGGAGATATTTTCTCCACTTCTAGTTTTTATTTGTTTTAGTCATTAGACTGCGTCCATGCTGGGGCACCTTGAAATGTTTTTATTCGAACAAATCAAAAAGCCTGGTACTTATTTTATCAGTTCTTTTTTGTTGAACCATTAAGTTACAGGGAGCAAACACTCTAACATCGGTTGTAAAGCAGGGATGGAGGACAAACACAGACACAAAGACACACAATCATACATATATACACACACACATATATATAAGGTAGAAAATATTTTAGTATTTTTCATCTTTTCTCTTTCTCTCTCTCCCTCCCTATATATATATATATATATATATATATATATATATATATATATACGACATGCTTCTTTCAGTTTCCGTCTACCAAATTCAGTCTCGAAGCTTTGGTTGGTCTGGAGTTATGGTAAAAGACACTTGCCCAAGGTGCCACGCAGAGTGACTGAACTCAGAACCACGTGATTGGCAAGCAAGCTTCTTGCCACACAGCCACGCCTGCGCCTATTGCTCACTTTGCATTTAACTAATTTTATGATTACCTTGGAAACGTGTTAACATGTATTTTCAGATGTATCAGTTTGAATGATATTCCTTGAATCTATATATGGCGATACAACAGAAACGGTCGACGGCTTTCTTTGGTGAATTCAACAATTAAAGATGTGATTTTCTCTATCCCTAGTTTTGTGGTCTAATACTCTGAATTTCTTGAAATTCTTCTAAATGCTATTTAGATCTATTCGTCATCCGTAAGGAATTACTTTCGATGTGTATTCTACTTGCATTGATTGGTGTCTGATTGCTGGATATTGTTAACCAAATTCGGTTAAAGACAAGTGTTTTAATGACATCTATATATATACATATACACACACATATGCGCGTGCATGTGTGTGTATATTATAAATTCCCTCTTTATATCATCATCTTGCTTAAATGTTGTCATCATTGTTTCAAATTCCAGCTGCTGAAGTCTCTTCGGCGAACAATAGAATGAAATCTAACGTGGCCACCCACATGATATTTGCCACCGGACTAGTGATCATTTTTCCTCTGACTTACTTTGTGAGGACCTGGAAGACTTTGATGATCATAATATCAATCCCGTCACTGGTGTTCGCCATCGTCTATATCTGGTAGGTATGAAGGTATGTAAGGGTGGGTGGCTGGCTGGTTGGCAGGCTGACTGGATGGATGGATGGATGGATGGATGTGTATATACATATATGGTTATATGAACAATGGATCTATGTATGTATGTGTGTATGGACGTCTATGTATACGTATGGTTGGATGTGTGTATGTATGTACTGTGAGTACATGAATGTATGGATGTATGTATATATGTATATATATATGTGTGTGTGTGTGTGTGTGTGGACGTATGTATGGGTAGATGGACGGATGTGTGTGTGTGTCTGTATGCATGTACAACTCGTCACATAGTTGGCGGCTAAACTTGCAACCCTAACAAGCTTGCTTGGGAAGGCGGATGGGAGTGAGGTGGGGGTTTATGACGGACACCCTCCAGGATGAGAAACATAAACCCATCAAAGGGCAGTTGGGGGTGAGGAACCCTTAGTCTTTGTTTAGATATCTCTCTCGGGGAAGCAAACCTCCGATCTAACACCTATACCTCCGTCTGAATCCAATTTTGCGGGGAAAACATTCGTTGTTTATGGACGGGTACTTTAGGACGCTTTAAATATAGACTTCACTTGATTTTTAACAGGTGTGGGTGTGTGGTAAGAAGTTTGCTTCCCAACTGCATGGTTCTGGGTTCAGTCTCATTGTATGGCACCTTCAACAAATGTCTATCTCCCTATCTACCAATCTATCGATTTACCAATATCTTTATGTTTGTATGTATGTATGTATGTATGTATGTATGTGAATATGTGTACGTATATATGTGTGTATATGCGGTTGTATTGATGAGATTTTCCGTTTTTTATTTGCAAGTTTCCTAGACGAGTCTCCCCGATGGCTCCTCAATAAAAAGAGAACAAAAGATGCCAACATAATTCTTAGCAACATCGCCAAACTGAATGAAAAAGTTTTGCCTCAAACAGAAATCGTCAACATTTCCTCATCGAACAATAAAAGAGTAGAAACCTGGAAAATGTTTACCATTCCTCAGCTTCGAAAACGGACCCTAATTTTGACGCTAAACTGGTAAGTGATATTACATTTACCATTTTCTGTGTATTCTTTATCTTTTATCGTTTACTTGTTTCTCTCATTTGACTGCGGCCATGCTGGGGCACTGCCTTGAAAAACTTTTACTTGAATTAATTGACCCCAGAACTTTTTTATGCCTGGTGCTGATTCCATTGGTTTATTTTTAACCATTAAGTTATGGGGACATAGACAAACCAACACTGGTCATCAAGTAATGGTGGGGGACAAACACATACACATAGACACACACATAGCTACATATATATATATATATATATATATATATATATATACATATATATATAATTAAATAAGGGTAGAAATTGATATTAATCAATAAAAACCAGTGGCCTAGCATATTTAAAAAATTCGAAGATTAAAACTTGTTTTTTACATACAAAATTTAGAGGGTTGACCAATAAAAGTGGACACCCTGTATGCTAGATATAGACGTCAAAATCGCCAAAGTAATTAGTACATAGGTAATTGTTTTTTATTTCGTATATTTTCATTTTTCTTGCTTATTTTTACGCTTTGGTTTTCTGCTGAATTTTTTCTTGAGAACACATTCTCTGTGGAAAATGGCGATTTTGACGTCTATATCTAGCATACAGGCTGTCCACTTTTAGTGGTCAATCCTCTAAATTTTGTGTGTGTATATATATATATATATATATATATATATATATATATATATATATATATATATATATATATATATATATATATATATATATGTATATATATGATGCTCATCAATAAGATAAGTCATGCTCCTACTTTTATTTAATATGGTTAAATCTTATCGATTATTTATAAATGTATAGTTTAATTATAACGTCCTCATTTATTTTATGTTATAGAGACCTGAAGAGTGGCTATATATTGTTGGACAGAAGAAATATTAATCTTTGAGATTATTGATCTTAATATTGTTGATTTGAATACATTGTCACAAAAGCACGTCGTCATTTTAATGTGTATTATTTAATATAGAAAATTTTAGAACAATATTAATAATAATATATTTAAATTTATATTTTATTATAGATAATATCTTTCAATTTTAATTGAATTACTTTATGGCGGTTCTGTCTCTTAATTATATATATATATATATATATATATATATATATATATATATATATATATAGGCGTAGGAGTGGCTGTGTGGTAAGTAGCTTGTCTACCAACCACATGGTTCCGGGTTCAGTCTCACTGCGTGGCACCTTGGGCAAGTGTCTTCTACTATAGCCTCGGGCCGACCAAAGCCTTGTGAGTGGATTTGATAGACGGAAACTGAAAGAAGCCCGTCGTATATATGTATATATATATATATATATATATATATATATATATATATATATATATATATATACGTGTGTGTGTTTGTGTGTCTGTGTTTGTCCCCTAGCATTGCTTGACAACCGATGGTGTGTTTATGTCCCCGTTACTTAGCAGTTTGGCAAAAGAGACCGATAGAATAAGTACTGGGCTTACAAAAGAATAAGTCCCGGGGTCGAATTGCTCGATTAAAGGCGGTGCTCCAGCATGGCCGCAGTCAAATGACTGAAACAAGTAAAAGAGTAAAAGAGTAAAAGAGATATATGTATGCATGTATATGTATATATATATTTATTATAGATATATAGATTTATTATATCGCTTGTTCAAAGTTGTCGTTAATTCAAGAAAGAAAAATACTAATAGCGAGATTACACAATTGTTTCAATTTTGGGCACAAGGCCAGCAATTTGTTAAGAGTGGTGCTAGACGATTATATCGATTCCATGTTTGACTGGTACTTTATTTTATCCGACCCCGAAGGGCCGAAAGACAATGTTGACTTTGGCAGGATTTGAAGCCAGAACGAAAAGCCGAAGCTATGTAATGTTTTCTTTTTGCAAATAAGTTTCAACGGCGTTTTTGTTATTCCACGTACCACTAACAAAAAAATACCACAACTTTAAAATCTATGTGCATTTGGGAGATATAAAAATGATGTTTATATCCGGTTTTAAGTCCTACCTATAAATCACGCAGTGAGGATTACAAGAAAATTTTCAAAGAAATACCAAATGATGAACGGTTAATTGTAGATTATTCTTGTGCGCTTCAAAAAGACATACTTGTGCATGGTCGCATGTTCATTTCTCAGAACTGGGTCTGCTTCTATGCAAACATATTTAGATGGGAAACTGTGTTAACTATTCCATGCAAGGAAATATGTGCTATTACCAAAGAGAAAACTGCCCGAGTGATACCAAATGCTATACAAATTGCTACAGAAAAAGACAAATATTTTTTCACCTCTTTTGGGACTCGAGACAAAACTTTTATGATGTTGTTCAGGATTTGGCAAAATGCCCTGATGGATCAGCCAATGACACCGCAAGAGCAATGGCATTGGGTTTACATCAGCTACGGAGAAGAACTTGGATTAACTTCTAGTGATGATGATTATGTTCCTCCTCCTGGTCTTGATTATTTGAGAGATCGACATATTACCAAAGAAGATGGCAGTATAGCTGGAAAGGACTGTCCAACTGATTCCTCCGATCAGCATGTGGTTCAAACAGAATCCATTACAAATGATTGATGATACTGATCTCGTTGCTACTGATGATGCCTTTGAGCCTTCCCAGGATCCCATTGTTAATGGGGATGAACCATTAACAGATTTTGGAGATACCACAGAAGAGAGTGATGACGGTGAAGGTCTACCATCTTGTTGTAACCCTGTTAAATGCCCTTCAGAGGAAACAGGAAAAATTATCTGTACTGGACATGAACATTTTTCTAAGACTTACATGAATGAAGTCTTCAGTATTCCAGTGGACAAGATGTTTGAATATCTCTTCACAGATTCTCCATTTTTCAGGCATTTTGCTGAAGTCAGGAAAACTTATGAACTTGTCCTTCCTCCTTGGCCAGAAGAACCTGATGCTGATGGAAACCGAGAGCGTACAATAACATATACTCTGGCACTGGGAGCATCTCTGGAGCCAAAGAACTCAACAGCTACTGAGAATCAGGTGTGTTACAAACAGAGTCAACCTGGAATGTTGTATGTCATCGACACTTCTACCACAATGGCTTCTGTACCTTACACTGAATCATTTTATGTTGAGCACCGGTATTGCATCACTAGAGCGTCTTATACCAAATGTAGACTCAAAGTAACAAGTGATGTACGTTATAGAAAAACATTGTGGCGCATTGTAAAAAATATAATTGAGAAAAATGCTGCTCATGGTTGTTCAGAATATTTTCATTCATTAGCTTGTGAATTGCAAGCAGAATCTGAAAAATTGGAACAGAACCATTCAGGTAGTCATTCTGTATCAAAGAAAAAAGTACGCAAACGTCGTCGGCAAATAGGTAGTACATCTGAAACACCAGTACAACGACCAGGTGCCGATTCTAAGTCAAAGGCAAAATCAGTCACTCCTTCCTCACCTTCAAAAAGTCAGTTATCAAATGATGAAAAGATTATTAAACTCAATGCTGACACAATGATCAGATTAGTTTGTTTTGTATTGGTACTGCTTGTCATGTTTAATGCAGTATTGTTTTATAAACTATGGTCTTTAGAAAGTTATGCCAACACAATATATTTACCATACTTAAAGAATGGTCTTCAAAATAAAGATAATTACCCACAGAATCAGGAAGAGTGGGCTGAGCTGTTAAAACAACAAGTATTACATGAAAGTGAACTAGAACGATGGAGAGAAATTCTATCAGCGGCTGTTATATTAGTAGATCAAGTTAAATTATCATTATCCCAACTGCAGGAAACATTACAACATCGGCACCAGAGTAGATGATGACAAGAACGACTAGGGGTGGGGAGGAGATACTGCTTTCTGCATTGCCGTTGACCATTTCAACTCATACATCACATCAGGTCTAAGTAAGACTCTGCTGGACATCCTCTCATGAATTTCACTGAAACAACCAAAGGAATATTTTATGTGCTTGTTTCTTCACTCCTTCCTCTCTCCTGCTTCTGACATCCAGTCTCTTTATTTAAAGTTGAGGAGAATTACAAAACAAAATCATAAATTCTTTTTTTTTTCCTTTTTTTTTTTTTTTCTTCTTTACATCTCCTTCCTTGGTCTTGAAATTATTTGCTGAAAACAGTTACTTCTGACCTGACTTGAAAAAATATATATATATAAAACTTACTGTGACCAGGACTTAGACACAACTTGGCATACAATCCTAAGTGAAGAATCACTCTTTATCTTTGAAATTAGACTTATGGTAAAAAGGGTTTTGGGGTTTCTAGGGACAACAGCAACTACCATCAATCTTGGATTTAAACATTTATAGCAGACTTGCTTTTCTAAATTTAAACTAAAATGAAAAAGAAAACTTTCAAAATGAAGGAAAACATGTTATTTTAGTTTATTATTAAAATCCTAATTATTTATTGAAAAATTATAAACCAGAATCAAAATATTAAATTTTTATTTCATATACTTATATGTATGCATATATAATTTGGAAATGTCAGTCGTCCTGTCTCTCACATTTCCCTCTCTCTCAGTATTCTACCTCCATATCATTCTTACTGTTTCATCATTCACATTTTTAAGTTAATTTAGTGACCATTTTTTTAAACATTATTATTAATAATTCTGCTACTAATAATAATAACAACAACAGTAATAATATACTAGTTTTTCTAATTAGTGTAGCAGACCTTCTCAAAAATAAATGAGACAAGATTAGTCAATAATGTAACTTTCAGACCACCCATACATATCTACACAACTCTAACCCTGCCCCCCCCCCACTCCAGACTTTGATTTCTTGTTATCTCTCAAAGTAGTTTCCATTAAATGAAAATGAAATTTTTCATGATGTTGAAGTGAGATATATGCATGGTAGTTTTAAATCTATAGTGATAAGAGTTTTGTTTGTTTGTCTTGAAACAATGTCATTTCTCAACAAATCGCTTCCAAATTTGCACCCGAAAACAAAGTCACCCCAGAATAATACACAAAGAAAAAAAATCATGGGTTCATGGTCATTTTTGGTTAAAACGGAGAGGATTCAAGAAAAGGGCTGCTGAAATACTGATAGTTGTAATGGAGTTGGTAATAGAGTAAGAATGTCAGTGTGAGGCAGAGAAATGTCAATTTATGATGATGAACTCTGTGTTTCTTTTTCCTTCAGTTTTTCTTATGTTTTTCTTCTCTCTTGAGCTTTCCCATTCTCTGTTTGTCATCCACACATACACAGACACACACTTTTTCACTGCTCTCCTTTACACAGCAATACATAGCATATATTGAAACTCTATAGTTATTAACACTGATCATTTAAAAATTGTATCTTTTAAAAGGTTAGTATGAGACTTCAGATGCCATGGAAAGTAGAGAATTGTATGTCCTTTAACTGTCTGACATTTAAATTTCTGTATAGTTATAAAATATTCAGGGTTTAAGTTTTATGAATAGGATGTTTCTCTCTCTCTCTTTCTCTCTCTCTCTCACACACACACATATGCATCTTGTGTCTTGGGAGGGTCATTATGCCAACAATAATGACACATGCACCGGTCCAATATCACTTCTTTTTTGCTAGTCAGTTGGTTAAATATAACAACCAACTAATTGGTCATTTATAAACACTATATATATATATAGTGCTCCCAGTTATGGTCGCCATATAGTGCCAAACTAACTGGGGCTTGAAGCAGTCCAACACCACTACACTAAAAAGATTGAAACAGTGCAGTGGATGAGCTACAGGGATAGGCTGAGAAAACTGCAACTTTATTCCCTGGAGCAAAGGCGTGAGAGATATTCTCTAATTCACATATGGAAAATTCTAGAAGGGCTAGTACCTGATTTCAGCATTGAGAATTATACAAATGCCAGAACTGGCCACTATTGTATTGTACCAAAGGTACCATCCACTCCATTTAAATTCAGGACCAGGTACTGCAATAGTTTCAGGTTCAAAGGTGCACAGCTCTTCAATGCTCTGCCACAAAAATTAAGAAATCTGCATAAGGTGGAAGTAGATGTCTTCAAAAAGAAACTAGACATCCTCCTCTCCACAATATCGGATGAACCAACAGACCGACATGAGGTACGGATGAAGGAAGCGGAATCAAACTCCCTTATACACCAAATGGGTCAACAGCTGGGACGAAGGCACATACAGGAGTGGTGATGTGAAACACCTCAGACTGAGGAAATCAAGAGGACCATGGTGGTGCCCCAGCATGACTGCAGTTGCATGGCTGTAACAAGTAAAAGGATAAAAGTGTGTGTGTGTGTGTATATATATATATATATATATATATATATATATATATATATATCCGTTCATGGCCGTTGCCAGCCTCGCCTGGCCCCCGTGCCGGTGGCACGTAAAAAGCACCATCCGTTCATGGCCATTGCCAGCGCCGCCCCGACTGGCCTCGTGCCGGTGGCACGTAAAAAGCACCATCCGTTCGTGACCGTTGCCAGCCTCGCCTGGCCCCCGTGCCGGTGGCACATAAAAAGCACCATCCGATCTTGGCCGTTTGCCAGACTTGTCTGGCACCTGTGCCGGTGGCACGTAAAAAACAACCAATACACTAATGGAATGGTTGGCGTTAGGAAGGGCATCCAGCCGTAGAAACATTGCCAGATCAAACTGGGCCTGGTGCAGCCTTCTGGCTTCCCAGACCCCAGTTGAACCGTCCAACCCATGCTAGCATGGAAAGCGGACGCTAAACGATGATGATGATGATTATGATATATACGTAGCTGGGCATTCGTTGTGACAAGACGTACTTTTCATAGCTCCGGTCAAAGTCAGTAGCCAAAGAAGCATATTTCAACTCAACCCAGCAGAAACTCTCCTTGTTTTTAGTCCCAGAACTTTTGAATTCTACAATTCTACTATTCTACTCTTTTACTACCATCGGAGGATAAATTTATACAAATCTATATACAACCTGGAGAAAGAAATATAAACCAAAACTAAACCCAAGACTAGTTCTAAAACTAGTCCCGTGAGTACAATTCTTTTTTCTTGATATGTATTAAACACACCGCTCATCCTGATTTGTACTAAATACACTGAACTCTCCCACGCACACTCAGATATAGCCACGCATTTCCGAATATATCGACACAAACTTTTCAACGGTGTATTCACTATTATACATCAAGCCATCAATTTAACTGACGTACAATGTATAATACTGTCCCACTGAATATGGCCAATAATATTCAAAAACGCCACTGGGTTGAAAATGAAATCACTGCACTGATAAACGCTTGGTACACTCACCACAACGAAGCTAATGTTTACAGTAAAATAGCTGAAAAATTAGCAAAACAATCCTTTCACAGATCTGTAAAACAGATCGAAAGTAAAATAAAAGAGACTGTAAGAATATTTCCTATTTTCCACACGCACATGGCAACACTAGAAGCCATCCTTGTCAATGAATGTAGTGCACCAAATGACCCAACTCCAACAGGTCAGGGGTCACTTCAACGACCCGATAGCCAACAACAAACATCTGACCTAATTCCACCCAACACTACCTTGGCAAGCCAGGACTCACTATCACAACAACAACAGACTGCTTCTACTACTACATTGGAAGCACCTTGTTTAGCACCAGTATCTGACCCAATTCCACCCAGCCCTACTGTTGCAAGTCAAGTTTCACTGCTGCTACAGCAACAACAACAACAACAACAACAACACTCTGCTACTGTTACTACAATAGGACCACTGACCAACGAGCCTGCCAGAATAGAAAAACCACTACCACACCCACATCAAACAGTCTGCCATTACTATTCTCAAGGCAACTGTAGATTTGGCCCCAGCGACACCAACAACAAGGGACGCTGTGCTATTTTCCATCCTACATAAACGACCTTTCCAGTGTCGTACATTACTGCAAAGTGAAAATATTTGCTGATGACACTAAGCTCCAGCAAATCGTCAATGAAGGAGCAGACCGAACTCAACTCCAGTCTGATCTATATGCTGTGAGTCAATAGGCAGACAGAAACAAAATGCAACTGAACAAGGGAAAATTTGAGCTGATGCATTTTGGAAGAAATTCCTCACTAAAACAGCCATGCTCTCTTCCTTCAGGGGAACCGCTCACAGCCTCTAACAATATCAGAGACCTGGGTGTAATTGTTGATGACGATCTCAGTTAGAGTGCACACATCAACAAGAAGGTCGATATAGCTCGTAGGATGAGTTCCTGGATCTTAAGAACTTTCCAGTCAAGAGAACAAGGTGTCATCATACCACTTTTCTCCTCCTTTGTACGGCCACACCTCGAATACTGCTGCCCACTGTGGTCTCCCCATACAAGACAAAACGAATTGAAGGCATGGCTGCTCTCGATTATTGGGATCGCCTTAAAGCCTTGAAACTCTACTCTCTCCAGTGTCGCCGTGAGCGGTACATCATTTGTACGATGTGGAGAATATACCGCCAACTTGAACATTAGCTTCAAGGTTCATCCAAGACTGGGACCACGGGCCATACGTCCCCTGCCCAATTCAAGATCACAGCATACATGTACATGTACACTGCAACATAATTTCTTTTCTTCAACAGGCCCTGCCTTATTTAACATTGTCCCGAAAGAGATCAAAGAGGAAAAGGATCCCATCAACTTTAAACGGAGTCTGGATAGATTCCTTCAAGGAATACCAGATAAGCCACCCATTATTGGATACAACTCACCCAACAAAAACTCACTACTTGAATGGACCATAAACACAACTTGAATTAAACAGGATTCAAATAATTCTATCAGGTGGTGCTATTAAGTTAGACATGGCCTGGACCAATCTTTGGTCAAAACATATCTAAGTTTATATAAATTTCTTATATATATATATATATTTATTTATTTATTATAAATATATATATTTATTATATATATATATATTTATAATATATATATACTTATTATATATATATATATATATATATATGTATATATATATATATTATATATATATATATATATATATATATATATATATATATATATATATATATATATATATATATTATAAATATATATATTTATTATATATATATATATATTTATAAATATATGCATTTATTATAAATATATATATTTATTATATATATATATATATATTGTTTTTGCTTGTTTCAGCTTAGAGCTGCGGCCATGCTGATGCACCGCCGTTTTGTGCTACACTGTTATTACGAAGAACCTCCTCTAATATGTGGCACTTGGTGAGGAATGGAGTTTGACATAGCTACTCTCATTTGCACCTCTTGCCGTGAGGTAGGTTCATTCGGGACTCTCGACAGGAAGGTGTTCAGCTTTGATTTAAAAACTGCTACATCTACTTTGTGCAAGTTCCTCAGACTCTTTGGGAGAATATTAAAAAGCTGTGTGCACTTAAAACCCAGGCTGTTGCAGAAGTTGGTCCTGAAGCGTGATGGCATTGCTGGGATCTTTGGCACTATGCAGTGTCGTCCCATTCTAGCATTGGTGTGGCTTACAATGCCAAAATTTGGCACAATTCCTTCCAGGATCTTCCAGACATATATTACTGCATACCTCTCCCGTCTTCTCTCTAGGGAGTAGAGTCTTAGCTGTTTCAACCTTTCCCAGTAGCTGAGCTGTTCCAAAGAGACGATCTTCTTTGTGAATCTTCTCTGGATTGTTTCAAGGTCCGCTGTTAATTTTACACTGGTGGGTGACCATAGCTGTGAGCAGTAATCCAGGCGGCTGAGGACGAATGTCTACCAGAGGACCATCATGGTTTCCTTATCTCTGGTTCTTAATGTTCTTAGGATCCATCCAGCCAGTCATCTGCACTTTGTCGCCATCCTGGTAATGTGCACTTGGAAAGAGGTATCATCACTCATGTTGATACCCAGGTCCCTCAAAGACTTAGGCTTTGGGATTGAAATTCCCTGTGGACCGGTGTATCCTGTAAGTTTAATATTCAGTTTTGGATGCTGGTAGCGCAGGGCCTGGAATTTTTCAGCATTAAACTGCATATTATTATCCTCAGCCCATCTGTAGATTGAGTCCAACTCCTGCTGCAGGTGTGCAACATCGCTGGGGTTCTGTATTTTCTGCGAGACTTTCGTATGAGTGGCTATCCGGGCATTTGAGGGCATATCTGAGGGCATATCTGAGAGGGCCACTATAAAAAGCAGTGGTCCCAAGACAGTGCCCTGTGGAACACCGCTCACTATTTGTGTGTTCATAGAGGCGGCTCCATTAACCACTACTGCCTGACTCCTATCTTTCGGGAAGTCATGTAACCACACTCCAAGTTTTCCAGCTATGCCGAGGTCACGCAGTTTGTGGCATATCATACCATGATCCACCTTGTCAAAAGCTTTTGCAAAATCAAGGTAGATTACGTCCACATTTGATTTGTTGAGTAACTGCCTCAACACCCAGTCATAATGTTGTAAGAACTGGGTCAGGCAGCTCCTACCTGGTCGAAAACCATGCTGAGTATCACTCAGCAAGTTATTTTCCTCAAGGAATGCGATTAGTTTCTTTCTGACTATCTGTTCCATGACTTTGGTGATGTGTGAAGTCAGAGAGATAGGCCTATAGTTTTTGGCATCTGCTCTACTTCCCACTTTATGTATTGGGCATATTATTCCCTCCTTCAGCTTTCTTGGGAGTTTGCCATTCGCAAGAAAGCTCTGGAAGAGAATCTTGAGGGGTTTTGCCAGGGCATGCTTACACGCTTTGGGGAGGATTGCTGGAAACCATCTGGACCAGCAGTTGAGTTTGTGTCCACTTCATCTATGGCTAGTAGGACATCTTCGCTAATGTCAGTACATTCTATTGTAACCGCCTCGCTGGTTATAGGTGAGGCGGCAAAGAAGTCCACTGGTTCGTTCACTTGTCTGTGTTCCAATGGGATGGTAAAGACACTTTTGAACTGGTCATTCAGCATCTTACTGATCTTAGTTGGACTGTCTATGAGGGAGCCATCCTTTTGGCGGAGGGGTCCTATCTTGTAGTGCACTGAGACTGTTTCTTTCGCGTAATAAAAGAAGGCCTTTGGGTTTGATTTAATGTTTTTTATAACCCAGGCTTCTTTGTCTGCTTTCTCTCACACATAGGATTGTTGCAGCCTTTTTTCGATCTCCATCAGTGTTGTTTTTAGGCGGGACGTTTCGCTACTTTTGGGATGTTGGTTGAGACGATTTGCAACCTTCGTCCGTCGTCTCACGAGGATCTTCCTGTCTTTTCAAATCTTGCTCTTATTTGTTTTGGCCTTGTGCTCTGGGACATATTTCTGGCATACAGCTTGCACAGAAGACATGAAACATTCTAGTTTCATGTCAATGTCTGGTGTGGAGAGACATTCCGGCCAGTCCTCTCTGAGGATCTCTTTTTGGATCGATTTCCAATCTGCTTTGTGGAAGTTCAGATTGGAGAGATTTTGGGTGCTTCCTTTAGGCTGTATATCTCTGGTTACTTTTGGCCCAAACATAGACAGCTCTATTATGTTGTGGTCCAAAACTAATGTCGGTGTCACTTTCACATCAGAGATCCGGAATGTTATTCGCCCTAGTTGGTTTGAGTACAACTTGCTCCATGAATAAGGCGTTGGTGAGGTTGAGTAGATGGTACGTAAAGACAAAGTATGTGTTCTCATGTAAAATTTTACGAGAAAGACGATCAGCTACATAAAATTTACTTTCCATTGCCATTAAGGTGCTTAAAGTGGGGCAAACACCCCCTGTGAAATTTCAGATACCTCCGATTTCAATGAAAATAACAACATAACTACCAGGTACTAAATAAAGATGATTTCCAAAATTTAACCATCTTACAATATTATTTAACCCCCTTCATAGGGTTTATAACACGGGACAGAGCCTCTTTGAAAGTGCAAACACATTTACTTTTCATGGAAGATACATAAAATTTAAGTATGCGTTCTTGGGATAAGTGTACTACAAAACTTCAACAAGAAGTTTCCAGTTTTATCTGCTGGTACAAGTATTTCTGGATTGTTCTGCAATGATTCAATAAATGCCTAAGTTTCCTCAGATGTAAGTTGGTTTTTTTTTCGAAGTGGGTATTCATTGAATTTTACATTAGCTATTAGTTCAAATAAGTTTTTTTCAAAAATTTTCTAGTCGTGGGCTAGGTGGAGGATTTTTTTCTGCTTTTCAATATCTTTTTATAATAATTTTTATCATATGTTTCTAAGATTCTATTTTTCTTCTTAGTCTCATGATGGTAAGCTATCCACCTCATCCTCCAAACAAACTCATTTGTCCTATGGATTAGCAGCCATATTTAGGTATCATTATTATGTAAGGGAATGTCCTTCTGAGAAAATTCCATATTTATCTTTTCCATCCTGTTGAAGTTAAGTACCAGAAGTGTTGTATAGGTTTTGTTGATGTGTTAAGCAAAATAATTGAGATTCAGATGAATTACGTACTTAAGTTGAAGCATAAAAAATTAGTGTGATATTATCCGTACAACTTCAAAATAAGGTAAATAAAGTCAAATAAGCAACAGGATGTCCAGAGGTGATGCAGTACGACCATTTCAAGTGGCTCCTTTAATTGAATAATGCAATCATTACATCAGGGCTATTTATCTATTTATGCAACTGAGGATAGCCCTGCATTTAAATTGATGTAATGATTGCATTGTTCAATTAAATGGAGCCGCTTGGAACGGTCGTACTGCATCACCTCTGGATATCTTGTTGCTTATTTTGATTTTATTCATGTATGTATATTAATATTTGATTAATGAGAGAAACAGAATATGGAATTTACGGGAATGTTTATTGATCACTACAGTTGTTTCAACCCGTCAAGCATTCGTCCCTTTTGGCTGGGATTCCGAACATTAGTTTTAGGTATATCCAACGGTGTAGATGTGTCTTCTCAGCTGATTCCTATAGGTATCTCGCTAAAATAAATTCTGTTTCACAAGATTTCTTCGTGGTCTTCGTATATAGAAATGGCAAATTAGGGGTCATCCCACATAAAAATGTCTCTTGTTCTTCCATACAAACTTCCTGTTTGACCTAATTTGAAATTTACTGATAAAATTTCATGTCAATTTGTGCTCCAAACGCCAGCTTAATTATGGGTAAGTTATTTCATTAAATTTTTCGTTATTTTCAAAACTCATTCAGATAAAATTAACGTATTTTAGCAAAATATGGTAGCAAAAGTGTTGAATTTGTCTAATGCCTTTAAAAGTAGGTTATTAAAGTATTGGTCACTCTTTAACAGGTTTGTGGTCAAGCCTGTAGCAGTGGAGACTTCCAACATTCTTAGCCCCTGGGCCATATCCCTGCTCACCACTATCTGGGGGAACACCTTTTCTACTTTGCTGCAATCATGAGGCAAACTGACAAACCTTTTTAGGTATTTCTTTACTGTGAGGAAGAGGAAGGATATGAGGATTTAGGCAGGGCCCTTCATCAAATTTAGAAAACTATTTCACTAAGAATTACCGTTGGCTAACAAGTGTCAGAGACTACAGACAAATCAGTGAATTCTGCTTATCACAATATTTTCTACTCCATAAACATAAACACTCTATACACACATAAACTAAAAGAAAAGGCCACATATACATACAAACCATCTACTCACCATTTATCCAACGCACTAAAGTTGCCCCCATCAATTGGCTCTCATTGGCTAACTCTGTCTCAGCTGTTGAGTTGTCTTAGTTGTCTATATTAGACAGATAGTTGTATAACTTTACTTGCTGTTGGTCTCAACGTTCAAATTATCATAATTCTCTCTAAGAAATTACGCAATCATCTAACCAGGGTTTGATCTGCAATTTTTGTGCATTTTTGTACGTTATATAAAATGTTTTATTTCTTTTTTATAGGGTGATTGTGAGCTTGGTATATTACGGCCTTACTCTTAATGTTGGCAAATTGTATGGCAATTTCTACGTGAATTATTTTTTGAATTCGGTTGCCGAGTTTCCAGGCTACATTCTGTGCATCCTTCTGTTAAATCGTGTTGGAAGAAAAAAATTGCAAACTAGCATGATGGTTTTGGCTGGAGTCATTTGTATCGCTGGAATATTTCCCATCCTCTATGGCACTAAAGGTAAACAAATCATTATTATTATTATTTCTTTTTATCACAGGTTTTGTTGGAATATACCAACGTTGTCATCTGTTGGTATTGATACATTGATTAAAAAGCATTTTTTTAATAATCTCCGATAATTATATCCGGTCTATTGGCCTTAATTTCTCTATCTGTGTGTATTGGCATATCGCAGAGTGAGGTTGCTTTCTCATTGTCTGTGACCTTTTCTGGTGTATGCATATACCATCTCTTTTCTGTTGTTATTCCATAGTCTTGGCATAGCTTCCAGTGTATATAGGTCCCAACTCTGTCGTGCCCATGAATATATTCCTTCTTAGCCTGAGACAATATGGTTTATCGTTTCTTGTCCATCTCCATATATTCTGCAGTTACTTGTTATGTTTCTTTTCGTTATATGTTTTTCGTAATATCTCGTGGGAGGCTTTGGTCTTGTGCTGTAATTAAAAATCCTTCAGTCTCTGCTTTGAGCCCTGATCTTCTCACCCAATCTTTAGATTTTGCTTTGTCTGCTTATTTTCTGTTTAGTTTAACCCAGTATTCGCCATGATGGGGCTTTTCTTGTCATCGTTTTATCATGATCCGTTGCTGGTCCAGTTTTGGTTTGGATTTCAGCTGTTTTACAGCTTTTATTGTTTCTTCTTCTTCTTCATAGTTGTTAGGTACTATGACTTCTTTTTTGTATTTGTCAGCTTCCTTAAAGACTGAAAACAGTTTTTCTTTTGTTTTGTTCGCGTTTTGTGACTATTTGTATTAGTTTTCCTTGCTTCTGAAATAGGTATTTCTGTTGCCTATTGTGGTTATTTTGTAATAGTTTTCTAGCTGTATAAGGCCTCTACCACCTTCTATACATTCTATATATAACCTTTCTATGTCAGATCTTGTGTGGTGCATCCTAAATCATATGGGGTTTTTTTCCTGTCTATTTTGATTAGTTCATTTAGAGTCCAGATAAGGATATTGTAGCTGTAACTTATAACTGGGACAGGTAGCGGGTTGATACCTATTATCTTGTTTTTAGCATTGAGCTCCATTTTCTGTATTAATCTACCTTATCTGCAGTATCCTTTTTTTATTTTCTCTTTCATTTGTGTGTTTTGTATCGTATCTAGTTCATTGATTCCTAAGTATTTGTATGCCTGGCTTTGGTCTAATTCTCTTATTTCATTTGCTTTATCTAGTGTGATCTTGTTACTCTTAACTAGTTTTCCTCTTTCCAAGGTTACTTTGGTACATTTTCCTGAGCCAAATTTCATGTTTATTTTTTTGGTAAATCCATCTACTGTCTGTACTAATGTTTCCAGCTGTTTATCATTTGTAGCATACAGTTTTAGGTCATCCATGTATAAAAGGCTGCTGATTGTTTTGTCGTAACATTTGTATCCGCATCCAGTTCTGTTTAGCAAGTCAGAGAAAGGTGTCAGTACCAAGCAGAAAAGGGGTGGAGAGAGCGAGTCTCCCTGGAATATTCCTCTTCTAATGAGAATGGCTTTGGTTTTTATGAGTCCTTCTTTTGTTTGGAGCTGTAGCAGTGTCTGCCATTTATTCATGGAATGTTATATATTTTATGATTATTGGTACTACCTCATTCATGGTCGAAATGAGTTTCATTTTTGTGTGGGGGGAAAGAGAGAGAGAAGGGTGGAGAGAGAGAGAGAGAGAAAGAAAGAGATTGATTGAGTGGGTGACGAAGTTTACCTAACCTTTCAATGGTGTAACAATATCTCATGATTATATATATATATATATATATATCATTATATATCATCATCGTCATTATCGTTGAACGTCTGTTTTTCATACTGGCATAGGTTGGACGGTTTGACTGAGGATAAAAAGCGTCCACTACACTCTCGGTGTGGTTGGCATTGGGAAGGGCATCCAGCTGTAGAAACGTTGCTAGAGCAGACTGGAGCCTGATTGCAGCCACCTGGCTCACCAGTCCTCAGTCAAACTGTCCAACGCATGCCAGCATGGAAAGCAGACGTTAAATGATGATGATGATGATGATGATGATGATAATGATGATGATATATAATGATATATATATATATCATTATATATTGTTACACCATTCAAAGTTTAGATAAACTTCGTGACCCACTCACTCTCTCTCTCTCTCTCTTTCACTCACTCACTCTCTCTCACCCTCAGTCTGTTTGTCTGTCTCTGTCTCTCTCTCTCTCTCTCTCTCTCTCTCTCTCTCTCTCTCTCTCTCTCCACCAAAAAATGAAACTCATTTCGGTGCCAAAATTTGCAAAGGGAAAATGCTTTATTTTTTCAAATCTATTCTGCAATCTGTGATTATTATATATATTGTATATCCAGTGCTTTTAAGAGGTAGGAAAATGATATTTTGTTTTAATATTATATTTTTACTTCGTTTCACACATACATGCAAAAACTCTAACGGGTTTTTTTCTTTTTTTTAGATGAATTAATCGTGCGTTATCTCTCCACACACATCGTTATCACTAACCTCCGCATTTTCACTTATTCATTTCAAACTTATTTCAATTTTCAATCTAATGTAATCCACACTCTCTCGAAAACGTATTCCTGCAAAATGTTATCTAAAATTATGGGTAAAGAAAGAAACAGCAAAAAAGATTTGAAAATGGAGGTGGGGGTGAAATTTCCGAAGGCTCTCCCCATCCCACCCACCTTGTTTTTCAAACCCCCAAAAAAGGTTTTGTAGCATATTAGGTCACCGGAATTCATTCAATGATAAAAAAATTCCAATGATTCCGGGATATGGGGGTGGGTCTGGTCCCCACTCTTTTTCGAAACAAAATTAAGGGGTTTGCAGCATATTTAAGAGATCAGGGCACTTGATTCCATTCAAAAAATCCAAGTTTTCTTTTCTTAGTGAAAACTGTGCATGTGAAAGGATCTAAATGTACCCTGACTTTTTGTTGGCGGCTCTAGAATACATACCCAGCCTTTGCTTTCCTCAGAATAAGTGTTAGTGGTATCATGCACACGACAAAGATCAGTGGGGACAGGCAGTCTACTTGGAAGATGCCTCTCCTGATATCTTATTGTCCCTAAACTTCTTCCATATGCTGTCGTTCCATCTTCCGCTTCACCATACTTTTTCTAAGCAATCGCTCAACACTCGATGCAATACCAAATAGGTTCATAGATTCCATAATCCAAGAATGTGGGGTCATATCGTACGCCTTACGATAGTTGATCCATGCCATGGCTAAGTTACTTTTCCTCCTCTTGCAGTCTCATAGTACAGTTTTGTATACCAGGAGTTGATCCTTGGCACCTCTGCACTTATGCTTGCAACCCTTCTGCTCATGTGGCAGGGCTCCATTTTTCTCCAGATGTCCATACATTGACTCTGTGACTATTCCATTCAATAATTTCCGTAGTTCTCTACTTCTGTGAACCAACAATTTTTTCTTATTGCTCTAGCTTGATCCTTTTTCTCCCCATTGATCATACATACGTTGTCAGTACCCTTAATATGAACACCATTTTCGTCTACGGGATTACTCAGGTAGTAACACTCCATGACCACAGCATTGACTTGTTTGTTCCATCTATGCCATGTGTGCTGGTCCATTGCTGGATAACGACAGGCTGGAGTTGGACCAGAATCTCTGAACCTGCCGGATGCAACACTGTCACCATCAAGGGCTTCAGTTTCTTTACAACTGTTATTCACATTATTTTGTTTTTTCATTGTCACTCATATGAGGTAGCAATTATCAGGTTGCACAATTACCAGTGTTTTTGTTGTGACACTATCACTAGATGTATCAACAATCAGAGCATAGGGAGTTTCCAACTGCTTCCTTTCCTTATTATTATTATCATCATCAGTGATATTATTATTCTCATTTTTTCACTCTTTGTCATTGTTAATATTTTCTCTGATCCAAAATTAGTTTTGGCTAAATTATTATTATTATCATCATTACTATTACCATCATTATTATTATTATCTCCATTTATTATTAAATGTTGTTTAGTTTCACCTTTTGTCTTGTACTTGAGATAATCATAAATATGTGAGGGTTTGATGGAATAGTAGGAGCAAGAGAGACAGCTTGGTGAATAGACCAAATTCTGCAGGTCTGTAAATAGATTCGGCAGATGATGAAGAGATCGGCAATGGGCATTCCTGTACGATAAAGAGACAAAAGAGGCCTCACACCCTTGGAGTCAGCAGAGGTCAAATGTGTTTATTACTACTAGTGATCAATGAGAGCGCTGACCTTGGTCTTGAAAAGAACCAATTCACCTTGTTCTATTTTTAATTGCTGATAGAAAAATAATTAAGCCTCTTCCACTCTGTTCTCTCTTCAAGTACAGCCAGTTCATATCAGCTTTCGGATGGTGAGCTCCCTACATTGTCAACAACTTCCTAGTTTCTCTGTCAAGCTCCTTTGCATCGTTTCTGGTCCAGTCTATAATTCCAACTCCATATCTAATTAAAGGTATTGCTCTTGAATTTATTGCTTCAATAAGATTTTTGGAATTCAGCTTTGACTGTAATAGTTTTATGACTCACCTTGTATACTCCCTACTGGTAATTTGTTTCAGTTCATCATTTTTTATTTCCCTACTTCCAGTATTCTCAAGTACTTATACCACAGTCCTTTCTTAACTGCTCTCGTTGTTTGCCCATTTGGCCTATCGATTTCCTGGTTTCTTTCAAATCTCCTTCGATTCATTTTCAATTTAGTGCACTTTTCTATCCTAAATTCCATACCTATGTCATTTGAAAAAATGCAGATAGTATATACAAGGCTTTCAGGCTGTTTCTCATTTTTCGCATAAACCTTCATAATATCCATGAAAAGGCGATGATTTATCTGACCATTTCCTTTTCCCAAATTGTAAGCAATTTTAACTTTCCGTAGTATCACAATGAGCGGTGTCATGGCCAATACGAATAATAATGGAGGCAAGCTATCAGCTTAGAATATTCCACGTGTGATGTTCACTTTTCCAAGTATTGTTTCCTCGTTAAGCATTTTCTCCATGTTTTTTCGCCATTCCAAAACCTGCTCATTGTTTCACTTATCCAAATGTGTGGTACCATATCATATGCTTCTTTTGTAATCTAGCCATTCTACATTCAGTTCCGTCAATTTGTGTCTACAATTTCAAATTATCATTTTATCAACTAATAAGTGACCTTTTGTTGCCCTCACATTCCAAATGGTTGCATGAGCTTCCACATAATTAGTAAACAGGTTATGGGTCGAAGATTTGATGCCAAGTTCCTTTTCAAGGGATCCTTGAGGCATAGCAGCGTTCGTCCACTTGTCATCCAGGCAAGGACGTGCCCTTGCTGCAGGCAGTCATCCAGTTGCGCCACGATCCCTTCATGCAATTCTGTAAAGTTCTTCGACCTTCTACTCCATCTGTGCCTGGTTTTTTCCAATTTGTTATTTTTTAAAACTTCTGTCGCTTTGTATACAGATTAATTCTGAAATCCTTTTGTCGTGGTACACTTTCAAGTTGTCTTTCTACTTTTGTTAGCCACCCCCTGCTTTCTTTATGTCTCGCCTGCCTGTTCCACAGACTTGCCAAAAATTCTTTACTTTCTTCCGCATCTGGAATCAGTTCCTGGTGTTGGCCTCCCTCCTCTGTTTCCTCAAATAGACACCTTCTATTTGATTGGAACAGTCTATTCTGTCCGAAGCCTTTGCGTCTAGCATCATATCTTTTCAATTTGGCCTTTAATGCTTTCACATTTTGTGTCAATTCTTCATGTACTCTTTCTTTTTCTCTTTCTTCTAACCTGCAAAGTTCATTCATTTTCCTGATTACTACCATCTTCTTGAGCTCTCTGCTCTCATTATCCGATTCAATTGCCCCAGTTCTTTTCCAGCTCCATTCGTATTCTCTTAATCTAGTTTAGTTCTTTCTTTTCATTTCCCCTTTATATCTTCAGTTTTTCGCTTGTAACCTATGTTAGCTACGACATTAGCAGCAGCAGTTATGATCTGCTGGTTTGTTTCACTGATGTTTTCTCTTATAATTAAGCTTAAAACTTCATTTACTTCACCTCTGACTCTCCTCACTTTCTTCTCTCCATATATCATACATTCGGTTGTACTTCATTGTTCCCATTTTACCTCGCAACATTTCTAAAACTTCCTTCCCTTCATCATCTAAGTCTTGTGCCGTACTTACTCTCACTTGTCCATCAAGATCGTCTTCATTAGTTACTTTATCAATATTCTCTGCTTCTCTGCGGTTTCCATCTGTTTCACGTTCCATTCATCAAGCTGCTTTTATTTGGTTCACTTCTCAGTCAGTATTCCATTACTATTTTGTTTGCTTCTTTTTCCCATTCCATTGTTTTTCTTTTGCATATTTGACTGCAGTTTTCGTCCTGATCAATAGCTTGATGACGACCTGTCGAAGCTTGATCAGACACTCCCTGCATGCCATGCGCGATTCCTTCATTGTTAACAGCTCCAGTCCCGTTAGCGCAGTTATGGTTATTATTTAATTTTGACATTACTTATTTAAAAGTATCACTTGTAAGGTTGTACAATCCCCACTATTTTTACAGTGACACCATCACTTTGTGGGTTGCTAGCCAAGGCTCCGAGAGTCTACGCCTACCCTCGTGTACACTGTTTTTATATCCAGTCTCGTTCAATCTATTGTTTTATAACCTTGTATTTGACATTTTGGCTCCTGAGAATTTTGGTGTAGGGTGGCAACAACCATCGATGTTTTTATTGAGTCACCTTCTCTAGACAGGTTACCTACCAAGGCTGAAGGGACCCCTCTGCCCATGAAACAGGCTTAAATCTGCTAGACGCCAACCTGGTATTTCTAGGTCTCGGGGTATTTATTTTATTTTATTTTATTTTATCTAGTTTCAGCTCACGAGCTGTGGACATGCTGGGGCACCGCCATTTTAGAAAATATGGAACGCTTCACGAATTTGCGTGTCATCCTTGCGCAGGGGCCATGCTAATCTTCTCTGTATCGTTCCAATTTTAGTATATGTATTGTCGAAGCAATGTTGTCTACTGAGTTTCATCTATTTATCTGCAATTCTTCTCGGGAATTTTATTGGTGGCATATACGTGCTGGTGGCACGTAAAAGCACCCACTACACTCTCGGAGTGGTTGGCGTTAGGAAGGGCATCCAGCTGTAGAAACTCTGCCAGATCAGATTGGAGCCTGGTGCAGCCAACTGGTTCGCCAGTCCTCAGTCAAATCGTCCAACCCATGCTAGCATGGAAAGTGGATGTTAAACGAGGAGAAGGAGGAGGATAACAGATTTTGTCCTTCTACCCAGCTTCAGATTATTCATAGTTATAGTAATTTTGATTTTGTGAAAGATCCATCCTCATTAGCATAAAACCTTGAAATACGATTTGATATATTTTTAACGATAGAGTCCAAGATGATTCTAGAATGATTAAAATTTTTATTAACATACCTTAAGTACTCATTCAGTTTATGATATGATTGGTATAGTTCAGTACTGACATCCAATAACATAAAAGAATTTAACCTTAGTATGATGATTTTCTCTCGAGATAAAGAGGCCACGAAGCTTAAGGAATTTAAGAAGTTTTTTCAGGAACCTTTCTAGATTAACCTTATTAGTCATATAGATAGGGAAAAGAGCGTCATTTCTATATAATCCACCTCTGATTCAGGTCATTCAATATTAATACAGATAAGACTGTAAATACCCACAAAATCAGTTACTTGAGCTGAGTCACTGAACCCCATAGTAATGTCGAAATAATCAGTTTATTAGTCCGTGTTCAGTACTTTCCATTGAATTCAGTTATGGCTTTCCTAGACGTTAGTATTATATCAACTTCACGTTTGGATAAACCTGAATTCTTCATTCCAAAAATTAAGGCCCTATTAAGTTGTATAGGGTTGATGGATGAGTAGTAATTTGATATATCCAACTAAATGAATTTGGTACGTTTTTTTTTTCATCGCTAATATTATTGAACCAATCAATTACTTCGAATGAATTAGACCACAAAGATAATTTAATATTTTGTCTAGGCTTAGGAATATGTTTATCAATAATAAATTTACTAATCTTACCAATATCTAATTTAAATGGCTAAAGTAGACTAACTTGTGGATTGGTATTATGTAATTCTACAAATCTTAGTAAATACATTTGGGGTTTAAAAGATAGGAACATTAATTAAGATTTAAAGGGGTCTGTTATTAGCTATACTGGTAATTTTAGATGTGATCTTTGCCTTGAGGTATTATATAATTATCTATAAATTAATATTATTGAATTATAATGGTAATTTTACATTGAAACATTCTCACAAATATAGCGATGCATTTAAATATTTCAATTTTGAATAACCCATTTCATATGATATGATATATGCATATTTTTTCGAAAAATCTTTAGCATATTTAATAAATAGATAACTAATTCTTGTGACATAGAATTTCTGATTGTCGTAACGTAGAATTCATATGTTTATTTTTTATTCTTTCATTATCTACTGACGTCATCAAAAGATAAATACTAAACTGGCTTTTCTTGGAATATTATATTTCTTCTTAACATACTTTTTGTTCCTTGCTCTGAGTTTCAGTGGGGTCACAAGTTCCCATGTGGTCCCTAGTCACATGCACACACACACTTTGGGATAGTGGGATCCATAACAGCTCATCTTGCTGTTGATTGTTGGCCATCGCAGAGGATCCATTGACCAAGTCTCTGCCAATTATTGAAGGAGACATAGTCTGGGTTTCAATGGGATTCCTGAAGACATGCTTCAAAAAAAGCTAAGGGGTCACTCACTTCTTGTGGGCTTCCAGCATGCTGGGTACCAACCTACAATTTGTGAGGGCCTGTGCTTTGTGAATGAGACTTGAAATTATGTACAGTTTAGACAGCGATTGTCATTTTGATTTTACCTGAAAATTATATTAAGGGTCCACATGTCTGTGAAATACCGAAAAGAATTTTTTTGTTGTTTTTGCTTAAGAATTCTTTCTTTTATCTTTTTCTTTTTCAGCCCATCGATGGATATTAACTGCCAGTTCGATATTAGGCCGTATGTTTATCACTTCAAATTTTGCGATTGTGTATATATACACTTTGGAATTATATCCAACTTGTATAAGAAACGGTGCATTGGGGGCTTTGGCCACTTTTGCACATGTTGGCGGCAGTGTGGCACCTTACATTCTCAACTTTGTAAGTATTTAGATTCTTTCAGACTTGCTATTTGTTTTGTTGTTCGTCCCTTTTGTTAGTCCACCCATCATGGAACCAGCACAACTAGTAAAGAGACAGAGCTAGGCTTACCTTTCTATGGATTTACATAACAACATACGAATAAGGAAATATTATCCATCAGACCAGGCACAATGGCTATAAACCTTTTCTTACAGTATTTGGGATGAAATACACTGTATTTGTTTCAAAGAATTTAGTAAAATAGCTAAGCCTTTTCTTACCACATTTCTGAAATACACAGCCTTTGTTTTAATTAATTTTGAAATAACGAAGAATTTAGTGGAATAACTTTGTCATTATTAAGCTGCTACTTCAGGTGGTGAGATGACAGAATCATTAACAGACTGGAACAAATTCTTGGCAGCATTTCGTCCGTCTTTACATTCTGAGTTGAAATTCCACTGAGGTCAACATTGCCTGTCATCCTTTCGGGATCGATAAAATAAGTACCAGTTAGATATTGGGGTTGATGCAGTTGACCTACCCCAATTCCCTCGAAACTACTGGCCTTGTGCCAAAATTTGAAACCATTGTTATGCTGCTACTTGGAACAATAAAACAAACTCATTCTGCCTTTCTCTTGTCCTGTCAGACATTTTATATTTCTCCTTTGCGTTACTCCACACTTGTCTGTCTGCTAGACCCCGACTTTCTTTTTGTTGTATATGCATTATTATTATTGTTTGTATATGTATTACTTTTTTTGTCTTCATTTGTCCTTAATGCCATATTCTCTTTATTTATCTCACTTTTTGTCCCTCGTCCGTCCACAAACAGTCTCCCCTCGAATTACTTTTATCCATTTTCGTTTGTCTATTTCCGTATACCTTTTTTCATCTTTATTTGTCCGTCTCGTTTCGTCTTGTCATGTTCTGGTTATACTCCCATCAAGTTCTCTCGCTGGTTGCCTCCAGGGTGGAAGAAATATTATCAATAATGGCACGAAATTGCACCCGACCCCTTGGTCGATAACTGATGAGAAGTTAGTGACTTTCTGTATTTGTTCTCCATTCATCTGTGCATTTGGTTTACGTTTTTCAACCTCACCTTCCGCGTCTTTTTTTTTCCATTCGTTTGTTTATTACAAACACAATGCACCCACCTATTTTTTGTACACACACACACATACATATATGTTTGTATATATATAAATATAAGTACACACACACATATATATATATAATTTTCGTTTTGGGATCACCAGTACTTTCTTATCTCCCCTTCATCCTAGCCATCCTGTCCAACTATCTTTTCCCAACCAGTCGCCATGATTTTCCGTTAAATCCACAAGTTTTTTAATATTCTCTCTCTGTCTATTTCCTCGTGTTCCTTTCTGTTGAAGAGAGTAGGCTCGAGATGTAAAAAAACTTTCTCACCTTCCCAAGCGTCAAACTAATACACCTGTTTGTTGTTTATACACCTGTCTTCGTCTTTTGTTTTTCTGTAAATTTCAACTATATCTATATATATATATATACATCTATGCTGAAATTAAAACAGGGTGGTCATGGTGGGAACACCTCTGACCATAAGTGTGCTTGTTCAGTAATGATCTGTGGCCAAACAACAACAAAATGAACAAAACATTTTTTTATATTTGCTGTTTCTTTTTTCAGTCAGATTTGGTTTCTGGCAAGCTTGGTCGAATACTGCCGATGGTTCTTATGGGAACACTTGCCATAATCGCGGGGCTATTGTCATTGTTGTTACCCGAAACAAACAACCGGAAAATGATGGACAACTTCAGTGATTTGACCAAATCTGGAGAACTGGAGTTCGCGTAGGTGTCTCTCATGTGATTTAAACATCATCCTTGTCAACATCATCATCATCACCATCAATAGTAGCATCGTGATTGTCATCATCATCATCAATATCATCATCACCATCTTTGTTATCATCATTATTATCATTGTCATCAATATTACCATCGCCAATATAATTATCATCATCATCATTATCATTTTCGACATCATTTCCATCATCATCATCATCATTGTTGTCGTGATAATCATCATCATAACCATCACCATCAGTAACGTAGTAATTATCATCATCATCATGAGCCAAGAAGCAAGCCCTGAATCAATCATTCGACCTGCTAGAAATTACAGCCTGTCACCTTAAAGAAAACGGAAGGACAAATTGAATATTGAGGGATAATGGCCAGAAAACAAAGCAGGTTGCTTTGGAACAACGTCCTGGGAAGGAAAGATTAACTGTTGTGGTTAGCAATGCTGTAGCATGAGCAAGACCAAAGGACAGTTGCTCTCGACTCAAAGTCCTTAGAGACACAAAATTCCAAAAGAAAAATCAAATGAAATGTTTGTGTGGTAAGAAGTTTGCTTCCCAACCACATGGTTTCAGGTTCAGTCCCGCTGCATGACACCTTGAGAAAGTGTTTTCTGCTGTGGCCTCAGGCCAACTAAAGCCTTATAAATGGTTTTGGTAGATGGAAACTGAATGAAGCCTGTTGTATATATAAATATATATATATATATATATATATATATATATATATATATATATATATATATATATATACATACACAGTTCTAGTAAGTAGGAAGGCGAACTGATCACCACCGCCCCCCTCAGGTAGGTGGCCTTGCTCGATCTGTAGAAAAGGTGTAGGTAGAAACTGCATACGAGGTACCCAGTGTAAGCTATGGACGCATAAGAGGTACAGCAACATCAAAGAAAAATTAACCTAGAAGATAGCTTTCATGTGCGGCAGATGCACAGGGGCAATAGACACCATTGATACTCAGAAAACAGATTCCATCACACTCCAGGGATAGAAACTAGAAGTAGCTGATAGTTTCCGCTACCTAGGTGACCAAGTTAGTAGTGGAGGTGGATGCACAGAGATTGTCACCACTAGAATACGAATAGCCTGGACAAAGTTTAGAAAGCTTCTACCCCTACTGGTGACAAAGGGTCTCTCGCTCAGAGTGAAAGGTAGATTGTACGACGCATGTGTGCAAACTGCCATGCTTCACGGTAGTGAAACATGGGCTGTGACTGCAGAGGACATGCGTAGGCTTGAGAGAAATGAAGCTAGCATGATCTGCTGGATGTGTAATGTCAGTGAGTACATACGACAGAGTGTAAGCGTCCCGAGAGAAATGCTGGACCTAAGAAACATTGTATGTGGCGTGCAAGAGAGACGCTTGCGCTGGTATGGTCATGTACTACGGATGGATGAGGAGAGATATGTGAAGAAGTGCCACTCCCAAACAGTTGAAGGAATCCAGGGTAGAGGTTGACCCAGGAAGACATTGGATGGGGTGGTCAAGCATGACCTTCGAACGTTGGACCACACAGGTAATGACGATAGACCAAGATCTCTGGAGATATGTTGTGACTGCGAAGACCCACAAATAACGTGAGTTCATGGCTGTTTCCTGCACCAGCTTCACATAGCAGCCCCAGCCCATCCAAAGTACCTCCCCCTGGAGTGTGATAGAATTTGTTTTCTGAGTATCAATGGTGTCTATTGGCCCTGTGCATCTGCTGCACACGAAAGCTAGGTTAATTTTTCCTTTGATGTTGCTGCACCTCTTATGCGTCCATAGCTTACACTGGGTACCTCGTATGGAGTTTCTACCTACACCTTTTCTACAGATCGAGCAGGGCCACCTACCTGAGGTGGGGGTGATGAGTTCGCCTTTGTGCTTACTATAACTTTGGTCTTTGCTACATTTACTCTAAGGCCTTTTGAATCCTAAACCTAGCTTCCACACCCGAAATTTCTTTTCTAGTTCCGGTAGTGATTCTGCTATAAAGGCCAGGTCATCAGTATAGAGGAGCTTTCAGGGGCAACCCATCTTGAATTCCTCAGTTATTGCCTGGAGGACTATGATGAATAGAAGGGGACTAAGGACTGAAACTTGGTGGACCCCTACTTCTACTCGGAATTCTTCACTATACTCGTTATAGTAGAGTACAGTATAAAGCTCGTCCACCTTCAGATTTCTCCCTGTCCTATCCCGTACTAGTATTATACGTAATTCTAGGCTTGCATTTGGGCATCTGTCATGTGTGAATAGATAACTGAAAAACGAAGGTGTACGGTTGTACATTTATTTTCAATCACTACAATTGTAACCATGCAACGTAGTTTTCCAAAGGTGTTGGTAATTGATTAGCCAACCGTTCCTTGCATTATGAGATCTAGTTGTGTTTCCTCAGGTGATATGTAAATATTGTCTCCATAAGTTAAAATTCTTAGTTTTAAGAGCTTCCAATCTGTCTGTCTTGGCCACTGAGTTTGCCTTCCATGGTGTACATGGTGGTCAAGGAATCGGTTCCTGTAATGCAGAGGTGAGTTCTGCGATGCAAGTAACCTATTGATCTGCAACACCAATTTCAGGGAGCCAGCGACCTGATAACTTATCAATCAGGTGACTGTGCTAGCCAGATCGATTATATTCTCATCAGACAGCGGGGTGCATGGTTTCTCTTAAATGCAAAGACCATTCCTGGTGAAGAATGTACCCCCCAGCATAAAGTAGTCATTAGTGACTCCAAGTGAGACGAATGCCAAGAAGAAGACAAATCTGGAAAAGAAGGATCTGGAAGCTTAAGGACCCTTCGTATGATCATCCTAATTAAGAAATTTGATGAAAGGAAGAAGGAATTACAGACTTGTGACAAAGAGGGCAATTGGGAATTCTTGCGGGACAGCTTATTGAGTGCCAGAGACCAAATCTGCGGCTGGGGCAAAATCCTATCTAGACTTTGGGTGACGCGGTGGTGGAATAATGCTGCTGACAGGGCTATCAGAGCAAAGAAACAGGCCTGGAAGAGTGGGTGGGGATAGCAGAGAACTGTATGAAATAACCAGAAGCTAGGAGACAGGTATATCTTGCCAGAAGAGAAGCAGAGAAGAAGTTTGCCTATGTTCAGCGACGTGAGGATTAAAGACTTGAGATGTTTCGGATTGCAAGACAGTGTGTGAGAGAAAATTGTGGATGCCATAGGAGAGAAATGTGTCTGCATGGATGATGCTTCACTTGCATTTAGCGATTGTGCGAAGGAAAAAGGCTTGAAAATGCCATTATGGAAGACTACTGATGTGGAGAATGAATGGGAAGAGGAAAGTCTACCAAATGTTGACCCAACTGAGGGACCAGCAATCCGAATCGACGGTACCTTGGTAGATAAAGCAATTAAGCATATGAAAATAGGGAAAGCCATCAGGAATCGACGCTGAGAGGCTTAAAATATCTGGCAGTGTGGGTTATGGTTTAGTCGCCCATATTGAAAATCAGGTGATTCACAAAGGAGTCATACCCAATGACTGGTGTAGCAGCACCATAGTCAACTGCTACAAAGCAAAGGGTGGCGTTTTAGAAATAATTACAGAGGTATCAAATTGTTGGATCAGGTGAGGAAAGTTCTGGAGAGAGTCATAGCCCATCTAATTAGGGGGAGAGTTAGTTTAGACATGATGCAGTTTGGTTTTGTGTCAGGCAGAATTACTACTGATGCTATATTTTTGGTAAGGCAGCTGCAAGAGAAATGCATAGCCAACGATAAACATCTGGGCTTGGATTTCGTTGACTTGGAGAAAGCCTTTGACAGGGTCCCCTGATCCCTTATCTAGTGGTCAATGCAGAAACTAGGGACAGATGAGTGGTTGGTGTGAGCTGTACAAGCCATGTACAGGGACACTATCAGTAAGGTGAAAGTTAGCAACAAGTACAACAAAGAATTCAGGCTACAAGTAGGGGGTCACCAAGATTCGTTCCTCAGCTCCTTCTTATTCAATAGTTCTCCAAGCAATAACAGAGAAATTTTAGGCAGACTGCCCCTGTGAGCTCCTCTATGATGCTAGCCTTGTTCTTATAGCTAAATCACTACCAGAACTAGAGAAGTTTCATACATGGAAGCAAGAACTGGAAATGAAGGGCTTTAGAGTTAACCGGGCAAAAGCCAAAGTCTTAGTAAGAAGGAAGGTAGACATATCGCAAATCCCTTCAGGTAGATGGCCCCGCTCAATCTTTAGGAAAGGTGTGGGTAGAAACTGCATAAGGGGTACCTGATGTGAGATATGGACACATAGGAGGTGCAGCAATATCAGGGGGGAGGTTAACAGGGAAAAATGGTTTTTTGTGTGTGGAAGATGCACAGGCGCAATAAGCACAGAAAATAGACTCCATCAACAGCTATCGGGGGTAAGCTAGAGGTTGTAGATAGCTTCCGTTATCTAGCTGACCAAGTTAGTAGTGGAGGTGGATGCTCTAAGAGTGTAGCTGTGAGAATAAGAATAGGTCGGACAAAGTTCAGAGAGCTCCTACCTCTGCTAGCAACAAAGGCCTCTCTCTCAGAGTGAAAGCAGATTTTCTGATGTCTGTGTGCAAACAACTACGGTACACGGCCGTGAAACATGGCTGCGACAACGAAGGACATGCGTAGGCTTGAAAGAAATGAAGCCAGTATGCTTCGCAGGATGTGAAGCATCAGTGTTCATGTTGGACAGAGCGTTAGCATCTTGAGAGAAAAGTTGGACTTAAGAGGCATCAGATGTGGTGTACAAGAAAGACGACTGCACTGGTATGATCATGTGATGCTTAAGGATGGAAACCGCTGTATAAAAAGTGCCGATCTCTAAGTGTGGAGGGAACCCAGGAAGACATGGGACGAGGTGGTGAGGCATGATCTTTGAAGTTTGGGCCTCACAGAGCCAATGACAGGTGACCGAGAACGTTGGCAATATAATCAGCTAGCCAAGTGAAATCGTAGTTGTGGCCGCTACTAGTGCCACATAACTTGCACCTGTGCCAGTGGAACGTAAAAAGCACATTTCTAGCGTTGGGCCTCACAGAGGCAAAATGGTAGATACTGGTGTCACGCAAATGGCACCTGTGCTGGTGCCACGTAAAAGCACCCCTTCTACAGTGGTCGACATTAGAAAGGGCATCCAGCTGTAGAAACCATGCCTAATCAGACTGGAGCCTGGTGGAGCCTTGGCAGCACTGGTCAAACTGTCCACCCCATGCCAACATGGACAACGGACGTTAAGTGATGATAATGATATTTTGTTGACGTAGGACCGTTTGCAAGTTTGCCAATGATCCTTCAGCAAAAACACATCTTTTGATAAACTCACTGGCTACTACTAACTTCAGGCCACGACAGAGAGTGAGGATCTCCTGAAGCTGAGAATTTGGACTTGTGGAGGCAATATTTACCTTTCGCCTGAGGAAACACAGCTATGCTCCTTCTTGTTGACTCCAATTTTTTTAAAAAATTAGATCGTAAGGTAGATAGATAGATAGATAGATAGATATACGGACAGACGGGCGGACAGACAGACGAACAGACAGATAGATAGATGGACAGACAGACAGACAGGTTTCTTTATTAGCCACACAGGGCCGAACACAGAGGGGACAATATAATGTAGAACTTTTCTTTTCGAAAGAAAAAAAATACGATCAAAGTGGATCGAAAGCGTTTGGGGCGTGTAAACAGCAAAATAAGCGGGAGTGAAAATGTAAAACTGATTAGGTTTACCCGTGGAAAGAAAAGCCTACGAAAAAGACCACGGCAACCTCGGGCAGGGAAAGAAAGACATGAGAGCAAAGCGCCCTCCCCTCTCTCTCTCTCTGTGTTTTTTGATTTACAGGATCATGCTCAAAGTGATTTCGTCAATCACGCGTACCATCTTTGTTACATTCTTCCACCTTTTATTGAATCCCTCAGGAGACAAAACTTGCCTCTTTTTCTCATGATGAGCGATTGGCCAGAGGCTCTGACCGTATCTCGGGCAACTCGATCCGGTGTATCTCGAACCGTGCCTGTAGAGCTTATCCCGAACAGGTAATGCTTCTCGATAGCACTGCCAGGCCAGGGATCTCTGGTGATTGTCCATAGGTCCCAGCCCGAAAGTTGTCCTGAACAAGCGGGTCAGGTGTTCCTCGTCGATGCCCAGATTCTCCTCGAGAACGTCGTTGCACCTTCCCTCCACTAATTCTCTATAGAATGCCTTTGTTGTGATGGAGTCGCACAAGTTTGATCCTGGATGGTAGAGTTGCTTGAGAGCAACGCGACATTCGCGGTGCCATTCACCTAACCTCAGTCTCTGTTTGATCCATGACTGCAGTTTGGCCAAAGAAACGAGTTTCGGGAAAGCGCGCCTCACAAATGGCAACCACAGCTGTTCACCGTCGCCTATGAAGCGCCGGAGATGTTGCAGTCACAGCGCATGTCTGCACATCATCAACCACGGCATGCCCACCCCTCCACTTAGCGGGTGTTGACAGCAAATGGATCGCATAACCATCAGAACACTTCCCTTCCACAAAAAGCGGAAGAGTATGCGTTCCAGTTTGGTGATGGTAGGGTCAAGGCATGACGGTCAGATGGTAATAGATGACGGTCCGCCCGACCCTTGAGGGATAGCTTCCTTTCAGCCCACTGTTGGGTGAGAGTGGCCACCCTACTCGTTATCTCATCCCAGTTCTTCTCCATTTTGAGGTCCGAACTAGACCCTGAACAATTTAACTAGCCCGTCGGTCCAGTGTCCCACGATGGAGACACTGTTGGGTGGCATGGGCTTGCTTCTCCAGGTGCCGAGCTGCAAGATAGATAGATAGACAGACAGACAGACAGATAAACAGACAGACAGACAGACAGATAGATAAAAGATAGACAGACAGACAGATAGATAGATAGATAGACAGAGATAGATATCTGTATGGGAAGATATATGGTATGTATATATATATATATATATATATACAAAGTAAATATATGGCACAACGAAGTACCGATATTTACTGGAAATAGCGAACGTAATAATACGACGCTAATGTATAGCTTCACCGCGTATGTACTAGCAAAAATGCGTGTGTGCAACAAACTAGAAGAAATTGTCTTACCTCCAGGGAGAACATCTGAAAGATGAAATACCTGGAAAAGGATGTGGGACCTGCGCAGGTTTCAGATTTTTCAAGATATGTCTGCACCCATAAACTTGATCTATCTTCATCAGTCAAACATATACCACGACAACATTTCAGATGTTACCACATTAATGCCATTACACTCGACTGAAACGCCGAAACGCTAACAGCACGAGAACGGTGAAGAAGTTTCAATAAATTAGTAATGCAATACTAGAGTATTGCTTTCCAGTAAAGAATAGCCCATGAGGGAAAAATATACAAAGAAGTAAATATATGGCACAACGAAGCAATCTGTACTTCGTTGTGCCATATATTTACTTCTTTGTATATTTTTCCTTTACGGGCTATTCTTTACTGGAAAGCAATACTCTAGTATTGCATTACTAATATATATATATATATATACATATATATATCATCATCATCATCATCATCGTTTAACGTCCGCTTTCCATGCTAGCATGGGTTGTTGGACAATTTTGACTGAGGGCTGGCGAACCAGACGGCTGCAATCTTGATCTGGCAGAGTTTCTACAGCTGGATGCCCTTCCTAACGCCAACCACTCCGAGAGTGTAGTGGGTGCTTTTTACGTGCCACTGGCAATGACCTCACTCGAATCTTTTTACACATGCCACCAGCACAGGTGCCAGTAAGGCGACATTGGTAACGATCACGCTTGAATGGTGCCCTTTTACGTGCCACCAGCACGGAGCCAGTTGGCTGCTCTGGCAACAATCACGCTCTGATGGTGCTCTTGGTACCCTACTAGCACGGGCACAAGTGCCAGTATGGCGACGCTGGTAACGATCATACTCGAATGGTGTCCTTTTATGTGCCTTGCCACGGAAGCCGGTTAGCCACTCTGTCAACGATCACCCTCTTGCCCCCGGCTAGCATGGATGCCAATCGTCGAATTTGATTTTGATTTTGATTTCACTTGCCTCAACAGGTCTTCACAAGCAGAGTTTAGTGACCAAAGAAGGAAAAGGTATGCATAAGCGGGCTGGTTACGCTCCTGGCATAGGCCACAGGTCTCATTTGGCTTGCCGGGTCTTCTCGAGCACAGCATATTTCCAAAAGTCTCGGTCGTGAGTCATTTCCTTGGTGAGGCCTAATGTTCGAAGGTCGTGCTTCACCATTTCATCCCAGGTCTTCCTGGGTCTACCTCTTCCACAGGTTCCCTCAACCGCTAGGGTGTGGCACTTTTTCACACAGCTATCCTCATCCATTCTCGCCACATGACCATACCAGTGCAGTCGTCTCTCTTTCAAACCGCATCTGATGCTTCTTAGGTCCATATATATGTATGTATATATGTATTTATATATACATAGAGAGAAAGAGAGGGGAGAGAGAGAGAAAGAGCGAGAGAGATGGGGTAGTTTTTGGTTGACTACCATTATTGGATTTACAAAGTATGTCTGCATGAGTGCAGCTTTAAAGCTGAGACATTTCAAAGATTTAAAAGTGTCTGTGTGTGTGTGTGTGTGTGTGTGTGTGTGTGTATGTGTGTATGTATGTATGTATGTATGTATATGAATATGTATGTGTGTTTGTGTCTGTGTTTCTGCCCCCGCCTCTACCACTCTTTGACAACCAGCACTGGTGTATTTACAATTTCATTGCTTAGTGGTTCAACAAACGGACACCAACAGAATATGTACCAGACTCTAGAAAAGAAAAAACTCCGGGGTTCGATTCATTCAACTAAAATTCTTCGAGGCATTGCCCCAGCATGGCCACACTCTCATGTTTGAAATAATTAAGAAATAACAGATATAAAAATAAAAGTAGCACATTTTCCCCACTTACTCACAATGTGATTGCTTTGACCCCTTTTGTTGGCTGCCCTTGCAATGCCACTAGAGTTTAATGCAGGGCAATGAAGGGTGGACACTGTAGGAGTGAAAAGAGGAGGGGTAAACGAGTGAGTCAGTGATACCTGGATGGACGTGAGCTGAGACTAGCTAACTCCCGGGAGCAACAGCAGTGGAAGGGAAAGTTTGTGCAACAATGACATCATTGATTTAATTAGGACCTTAATCATCATCTGCATCATCTTGCCCATCATCATCTGCATCATCAGCCACAGCAATATCGTTCTCCTCCTCCTCATCATCATCACTATTATCATCATATTTCAACTATTAACCATTATTTTGCTAAATGTCTGATTGGCTCTTTCCTCTTTCTTTCTTTCTTCCCTTCCAGTACTAAAAAGGATGCAATTCTAAAGGAAGAAACTCACCCAATGAAACCGAGACAATCTGCAAGGATATAAAATCTTAATTTACATATGTATTTATATATATATATATATATACACATTAATTAATAAATTTTAGGGTAGCAAAAAATTCTATGCAACCATGTCCACCAGGCATGGCTAAACACGCCATTTGGTCTGGGATGTACAACCTATTACTCCCCACCCACCATTTTCTGCTGCTTAATCCCCCACCATCACCACTGTTTCCTTTTCTTTGTTTTCTTGGTGAGGGAGTTATGAGTTTTTTTTCTCTCTTGATAATTTGAGGTTTTATAAATTTTAATGTTTTTTTTTTTCTTTTCATTCTGTAAAAATATGTTAATTAACGAAATATAAAAGAGAATGGTGTAGAAGGAAGAATTGTGAATTTATTTTCAGAAAAAAGAACCGAATCTCCCTCAAACTGCACCCATCGCCTGTCAGTGACAAAGTTAGAGAAAGACAAATAGTTGAGTGAGAGTAGCTTTCGCGAAATTAGAGATGTATGAATTTGTGAACAAGTGTTGGTGTCGATAATGCAAAACAGGAAAATACATTTGTGGGGGGGCATGGTTTAAGGTATTTGGAGAGCTGTGAAACGTGATCCTTAAGGAAAATATTGAGGATAGCACGGACAAAGTATCTAATGAAGAAGTGACGAGTGAGGCTGCAGTAAATAGGATGCTGCTTCATGAGATAAGGGCCAAATAACAGAGACTTCTTGGTCATGTGATGAGGAAAGAGGGCCCAGGGAAAATTTAGTGATGACTGGAAAGATTGAAGGGAAAAGAAGGCGAAGAAGGAGAAGAATGTTATGGATGTGAAGCTGGAAGAACTGGTTTGGAAGAACGAGACGTTAAACATCAGGAAGAAGTGGAACGGTTATACAGAAAACCAAGAACAGGGAATCGTGGAGGGTGGAGGGACAAGATTGCCCATGTCCTACATTCAGGACATGGCACCGAAAGAAAGAAAGAAAGATATTATTTTCTTCTTTATTCAGTGTTTCTTATCTTTCTCTTTGGAAAAGAGGAAGAGAGAGAGAGAGAGAGAGAGAGAGAGAAAACAGAACAGTAAGAAATATAACATGAGAGGAGGAGGGGGAAGCAATCACAAGTAATGGAAATGAGGCAGATATAGTGATGGCGAGAATGAGAACGGTGTTGGTTTGTTTGCATTTTTATTGCTATTTATCTTCCATCTTTTATTTCAGTCAGTAGATTGTGGCCATGCTGGGGCATTGCTTTCAAGTACTTTTAGTTAAATGAATCAACCCCAGGACTTCTTTGGTTCTTTTTGCAAGCTTGGTATTTATTCTATCAGTCTCTTTTCCCAAACTGCTAAGTTACAGGGACATAAACACACCAACACCAGTGGTCAAGTGGTGGTGGGGGGAGGTTACAAACAGCAACATAAAAATACACACACACACATAGATATGTGTAAATATATACACATATATATATATATATATATATACACACGACAGGCTTCTTTCAGTTTCCGTCGACCAAATCCACTAACGAAGATCTGATTGACTCCCGAGGTTATAGTAAAAGACACTTGCCCAAGGTGCCATGCAGTTGGACTGAACCCAAAACCATGTGATTGGGAAGCAATCTTCTTACCACACAGCCACACCCGCCCCCATTGCAAATGGCAGGCGTTTAAAGCATTCATTAAATTTCAATGATTTTAATCTTGCAGATTCTATCTTGACCTGCTAAAGATAGTAGCTAAATTATCATTGAATCTGACCTTCCTGTCTAATGTATATCTATGCTTGTGTACACACAGACACATTATCATCATCATTTAACGAACCCCACCATTTCATAATTGCATGGCTCAGATGGAATTCATTGCCAACCGTCACCTATAGGCAAAATAATTGTTCCTTTTGGCCAGGTATTTTCCCACACCAGACTGGAACACATACAACACTGCTTGTATAACAGGGATGCTTGTTTACAGCCATCAAGACAAGGGTAAAAAAATAAATACACTCTGGCATGCATACAGATGCACACACATTTATGCTCGAAGGTTGTAATGGACGCAGGTTCGTGAGTCAAATAGCTAGCTAGCGGCGCTGGCCTCTCGGAGCTAATCAGCGACAGCTTTAGTCTTATTTATAGAGTGCCATATTAGTATGGCGATAACTATTAATACCCAGTAACGCTGGCGTAATCTCCTTTAGAGAGACTTAGTAATTTTAATATTTCTATTATTGAAAACAAGTGGATGTATTCCACTGTAACTAGGTAAATAAAATTTTCGAACAGACGGTCAGTAGCGACACCTGCTGGTTCTGGCTATGCTGCATTGATAAAGGGCAACAACCCTGAAACATGTCTGCAGATGTCTGACTAGCAAGGTGAAGCGGCTGACCTCCCCTGTTCGAAGGTTGTAATGGACGCAGGTTCGTGTCAAATAGCTAGCTAGAGGCGATGGCCTCTCGGAGCTAATCAGCGACAGCTTTAGTCTTATTTATAGAGTGCCATATTAGTATGGCGATAACTATTAATACCCAATAACGCTGGCGTAATCTCCTTTAGAGAGACTTAGTAATTTTAATATTTCTATTATTGAAAACAAGTGGATGTATTCCACTGTAACTAGGTAAATAAAATTTTCGAACAGACGGTCAGTAGCGACACCTGCTGGTTCTGGCTACGCTGCATTGATAAAGGGCAACAACCCTGAAACATGTCTGCAGATGTCTGACTAGCAAGGTGAAGCGGCTGACCTCCCCTGTTCAAAGGTTGTAATGGACGCAGGTTCGTGTGTCAAATAGCTAGCTAGAGGCAATGGCCTCTTGGAGCTAATCAGCGACAGCTTTGGTCTTATATTTATAAGACTGCCAAATTAGTATGGCGATAACTATTAATTTCCAGTAACGCTGCCGTAATCTCCTAGGTAAATAAAACGTTATTGTTGAGTTGCGGTTGTGAGATCGAATTCGTTGGTGGAAGCGGTTGCAGCGTTGGGAATTTTTTTCTCAAAAATGCAAACCCAAACGTATGCGGGAGCGGCAGGCAAGGGCCTGGCTGCGAGCGAGCTACAGTTGGAAGAAGTTACAGTTGAGAAGGAGATTTTGAAGAATTATTTCGACAGCTTGAAGAGAGAAGGTGACTGTGTGAAGATCACACCACCTGAAGAAGAAGCGAAAGACGCAGAGAAACGTATTATAACATACAGAACATGGAACGTGGCTTCAAAGAAAGTAGAAGTGGCACCGATAGAGGAAATTGAGCGCTGTCTGAATGGAGTTGAAGGAGAACCTACCTTCTATAATAGAGGTAGAAAATATGTAACAGTGGTCGTTCATTTTAAAAACGAAGACGAAGCATATACTGAAAACAGAAAAAAATGGATGTTATTACCAAGTTATCATGGAAAAAGGGCAGTAAGAATACGAATCAGTAAGATTTCGCCGGAGCTGAACATGGAAAGAATCTTAGCGGCAGTGGTATTCAACTGCAAAGAAAGCGTTGAAATATTGAAAGTAGAAAAATCGAAAGATGTACAGTGGTGGGGTTATGCGGTGCAGGCTTTGGTTCATATAACCATACCAGACCTGTATAATATCCCAGAGGAGTTGGTGTTCCCCGACGAGACTCGACTCAGAGTCGTGGTGGAGGGGAGACCACCAGTGTGCTACAAGTGTAAAATTAGAGGCCACATGAAAGATGTGTGTCCGACAAGAACATTGGAAGCTCGGACAGAGATATTGCAAATGGCAGATGAAAAATGTGTAAACACAGAAAATGTGGAAAGTGGAAAGTGGTGACGAGTTGGAGAACGAAATGGAAAAAACAGAAGGAAAAGAAGATAGAAAGAGAGCGAGGGTGGAATCACCACCTAAAGTTCAAAAAAAGAAAAAAGCGAAAAATAAGACTACAGACGAGATGGCAGATCGGACGTGCGAAGATAAGAATACAAAAGCGAAAGCGAGAGAACCGGCAAATTTAACGGCAGACCAAGAATGGGGAAGCAGAGTGGAAGAGAAGTTAAAAGTATGTAAGGAAGGAAGAAGACCCGAAGGAAAAAATCTTAAGGTAGTAATATTGTATATGAAAGACAAAGAAATCGAAAAAAGACTGGCAGGTAAGAAAGGTTTAATCAGGGTTAGGCTGAACCCAAAAATATTTGATGACCAAGTGAAGTCGGCGGTTGTAGAGAAAGAGACATTTATGAAATTGAAAAGTGAGTTTTCGACTGTTTGTGAAATGCAATATATCTGTTACGACAGTTTGCCAGCGATTGTAGACCAGGAGAAGTTAATAGAATACATTACAGACGAACGCCCAGTATGGCAGAACTGTATTTTAAATGAAACTACGAGTTTTGGGGGGCTCGTAAGCCATTCCATTTAATTCATTTTCATATCATATTTTTCGATTCTTTTAATTTATGTACCCCACGTCCTGTTTTGTAATGTCCCCTCTTAATTCGGGCCATCGTGCCTATAATAAAGATAATAGCGACACCTGCTGGTTCTGGCTACGCTGCATTGATAAAGGGCAACAACCCTGAAACATGTCTGCAGATGTCTGACTAGCAAGGTGAAGCGGCTGACCTCCCCTGTTCGAAGGTTGTAATGGACGCAGGTTCATGTCAAATAGCTAGCTAGAGGCAATGGCCTCTTGGAGCTAATCAGCGACAGCTTTAGTCTTATTTATAGACTGCCATATTAGTATGGCGATAACTATTAATATCCAGTAACGCTGCCGTAATCTCCTTTAGAGAGACTTAGTAATTTTAATATTTCTATTATATATATATATATATTTTTATTTGTTTCAGTCATTTCACTGTGGCCATACTGGAGCATCACTTTTAGTTGAACAAATTAACCCCAGTACTTATTCTATTGATCCCTTTTACCTCACCGCTAAGTTACGGGACATAAATACACCAACATCAGTTGACAAGCAATGGTGGTGAGGGGACAAACACAGATACACAAATATATATATATATATATTCCCTGTAAGTTTGGATTTACTCCGTGTGTACGAACAGCCATGCTACATGGCAGCGAAACATGGGCTGTGACTGCTGAGGACATGCGTAAGCTCGTGAGGAATGAAGCCAGTATGCTCCGATGGATGTGTAATGTCAGTGTACATACTCGACAGAGCGTTAGCACCTTGAGAGAAATGTTGTACCTAAGAAGCATCAGTTGTGGTGTGCAAGAGAGACGATTGCGCTGGTATGGTCATGTGGCGAGAATGGATGAAGATAGGTGTGTGAGAAAGTGCCAATCCCTAGCAGTTGAGGGAACCCGTGGAAGAGGTAGACCCAGGAAAACCTGGGACGAGGTGGTGAAGCACGACCTTCGAACTTTAGGCCTCACTGAGGAAATGACCAGAGACCGAGACCTTTGGAAATATTCTGTACGTGAGAAGACCAGGCAGGACAAGTGAGCCCAGCCCACTTATGAATGCCTTTCCTCCCTTGGACACAAAGACCGGTTGAGGCAAGCGAAGTCAATATAGAACCTCATCCGACGACAGACACCCATCCCAACCCCCCATGCTTGCGAAGACATGTTGGGGCAAGCGAAATCGAAATCGAAACCGAATTGAACCAGCCAGGATCCCTGGCCTGGTGGTACGTAAAAAGCACTATCCGACTCGGGGCCGTGGCACGTAAAATACTCCAATGCGACCGTACGACAGGCACCCATGCCAACCCCCTTTGCTTGTGAAGACATGTTGGGGCAAGCGAAATCGAAATCGAAATCGAATTGAACCAGCCAGGATCCCTGGTCTGGTGGTACGTAAAAAGCACTATCCGACTCGTGGCCGTGGCACGTAAAATACTCCAATGCGACCGTACGACAGGCACCCTTGCCAACCCCCTTTGCTTGTGAAGACATGTTGGGGCAAGCGAAATCGAAATCGAATTGAACCAGCCAGGATCCCTGGTCTGGTGGTACGTAAAAAGCACTATCCGACTCGTGGCCGATGCCAGCACCGCCTCGACTGGCTTCCGTGCCGGTGGCACATAAAATACACCAATCTGACCGTGGCCGTTGCCAGCCCCGCCTGGCACCTGTGCAGGTGGCACGTAAAAAGCACCCACTACACTCACGGAGTGGTTGGCGTTAGGAAGGGCATCCAGCTGTAGAAACATTGCCAGGTTAGACTGGAGCCTGGTGCAGCCTTCTGGCTTCCCAGAACCCCGGTCGAACCGTCCAACCCATGCTAGCATGGAGAACGGACGTTAAACGACGATGATGATGATGATGATATATATGGCTTCTTTCAGTTTCCATCTACCAAATCCACCCACAAGCATTTGGTCAGTGTGGCTATAGTAGAAGGCACTTGCCCAAGGTGCCACACAGTAGGACTGAACCTGAAACCATGTGGTTGGGAGGCAAATTTCCTTACCACGCCTGCACCTATATATGAGTGTGTATGTATATGTGTACATACAACAGGCTTCTTTCAGTTTCTGTCTACCAAATCAACTCACAAGGCTTTGGCCAGCCCAGGACTATACTAGAAGAAGCTTAGCCAAGGGACCATGTAGTGGGACTGAACTCAGGACCAAATGGTTGAGAAGTGAACTTCCTAACCACACAACCACCTCCTGTGCTTATACAAACATTGTGTCAAGTGAATGAGGAGTGCTCAATACATATTGTAGAGTATATGGCTGATTGAAACTGACTTTTTATCTTTGTGACTCACCAGAGCTGAAGACCTCAGAGACAGGAATTCAATGTTACAAAGCTGCAGCTTGGCAGAAAAGCTAAGAAATAAAGAAATATCTTCCTTGCTCATGTGTATCAGTTGTCGATGTATTTGTGAGCTACACCGGTGGGGGGGGGGTGATATAGCATAATCGGTAGAGGTTTGTAGTTTTTTAATAACATAGGGCAGTGCCCCAGCATGGCCACACTCTGATGACTGAAATAAACAAAAGAATATCCTTTATTTATCTACATTGTAGTTTCGTCAGAATCAATAACATCAGCCACACCCAGTTAATTACTGGTACTTTGTGCATTTTATCAATCCTGGAAGGATAAACTGTAGAGCTGACCTCAGCAGGATAACTTCAACAGTTCTTGGAACAGGGGACAGAAGGAGAGCAATTTTAGTGGGGATGGGGATTAGTCAGTTACATCAACCCCAGTATTTGACTGGTACAGCATTTTATCAACCTCGAAAGCATGAAAGCCAAACTTGCCCTTGGCAATATTTGAACTCAGAACATCAAGAGCCAGAAGAGATGCAGTTAAACATTTTGTCTAATTCTTGCATCTCGTTACCTGGAACTTTTACTAATAAGGGTTTCAAATTTTGGTACAAGGCCAACAATCTTGGGGGGGGGGGGTAAGTTGATTACATCAACCCCCAATGCTCATCTGGTACTTGTTTTATTGACCCCCAAAATGACAAGGAAAGTGGGTTTTGGCAGAATTTGAACTCTGTAAAGGCAGAAGAAATGCCACAAAGCATTCTGCCCCGACTTGCTAATCGTTCTGCCAGCTTTGACCACCTTCAATTTCAACTAAAATTAAGAAGAAAAAATGAACTTATTGATCAAATAAACAACAAATGTCTGGCTTTTTGGCTCAGAACAATTCTGTCTTGGCAATGAGGAATTGATCGATTTCTTGGCAATCAATGAATAAAGATCTGGAGAGTTCGATATAAACAGATTACAATCAATGGTCAAACAGGTTGTGTCCCTGTCATGGGTTGGAAGGATGGCAACATTAATTCTCAGTGGCACGTAAAAGCACCCACTACACTCTCAGAGTGGTTGGCGTAAGGAAGGGCATCCAGCTGTAGAAACCTTGCCAGATCAGATTGGAGTCTGGTGCAGCCATCTGGTTCGCCAGACCTCAGTCAAATCATCCAACCCATGCTAGCATGGAAAGCGGACGTTAAACGATGATGATGATGATGATGACATACCAGAATTCTCAAGTGATCAAATTGATTTTTTTTTAAATGTGGAGCCTTTTAATGCTCTATCTCCTGGAAGCTGAAGCTCTACATCTACAATGCATCAGCCCTCTCCATTCTCCTCTATGGAGCAGAAACTCTCTCAAAGACCCTGGGAAAGAGGATTGATGGCTTCAATAGCAAAACCCTGAGAATCATCAAGAACATCGGATGTTACCATCACATTTCCAACAAAGAACTCCTTGCAGCAAGCATCAGCCTGCAGCCTCCTACCTCATAGCTGTCACATGTGCCTGCATGGACATATCCCCCCACTAGATCATCCTAGCAGAGCTTTACTCTCATTCAATGCAGAAGCTATGGGCAGTAAGAGGCCTCGTGACAGACCCCACACCAGATGGCTGGACGTGATTGGAGAAGGTCTCCAATAGCTCAACATCACCTTAGAGGATGCACAGGGACCGTCATAGGACCACCTACAGTGGAGGGCACTGGTGGACTTGGTCAGCCCTACACATGATGCCATCTCTGGGACCACTAATCTGGGATGACCCCAACCCTTTCAAGCAAGAGCAAAAAACAGCAGCAGCAGCTGTAATGGAAAGATGGAGCTTCAGAACTCACACACGAAAGAAGAGCTAAAATGACACCAAATTTCTTTGACTAAGTCAGTCTCCTACGAACCCCTTAAAAGGACCAACAATCCAGCAATATGGCCAGAATGGTTGAATTATAAATTAAGAAAGGCGGGTGGCAAGGGTTCCAAGAAACGTATCAAGTTCCTATTTCAAAACTCATACCTTCTACTTAGACCAAGTTGTTGATCTTCAGGCGATTATTAAAGCAATGTTTAAAATTGATACAATGCTCTAAATTTCCAAATAAAGTCATTTTAGCAAAATCTTGGAATCTATTCACTTCTTATATTTCTGTGTCACATGGATAAGCAGGGCCCTCATCATCATCTCCACCAAAAGCACAAACAAAATATGAACTTTGTATTTAGTGCATTCCAGGTGAATCTTGCCAATTACACCACAGAGCATCTGCTGTCTATCTCGGTCAAATTAAACCATATAAAGGTTTTATTGATATAAACAAGTTCTACCTTGCCAAAGACATGTCTGTCTTCCATTCTGGCATGGGCTGGACGGCTCCACAGGATCAAATGGGTCAGAGGACAATATTTTTCTAATGTCTCACTTATGGCATTGTTCCTATTGCTGGATACCCTCCCTAATACCAAGCGCTTGTGTGAGTCTTACATCATTTAGATTTAAAACTCGAGTTTTAATTCAGAATTATTTCCATTCTTAGCAGTTAACTCTCCTTAACTGGGAAACTGAGATCATATGACATGTAATTAGAGAATTTTTAATTAATATCAGCAAAACATCTGATTTTAACTCAGAATGTAAAAAAAAAAACCTTTAGAATCTCAAAACATTTTCTATGGTGCTCTACCTATTCTATGATCCACTATTATTGCACAAAGAAATTTCTGGAGAGAGAAGGAAAGAGAGTCAGGGTTGATGAAATCAACTCATTATATTTCATGGGTTAGGGTTATTCATTTTTTTCTCTCTCTCCCCCATTTCTCACTCCTACAATAGACTCCCTGCAATTTTTAACTGGGTTCCACCAACCTGTTCACCTTGTTGTGGCACTTCTTGCCACTGATACTTAAAAATGACTCCTCACCTTCACATTCTGTTGACCCACAACATTAACAGTTACCTTCACTTTACTAATGACTACAATGGAGTCTCTGTCTCATGTCTGCTATTCTAATTTACCTGTTGAAGGTGCATGGCTTAGTGGTCAGTGCATCTGTACCTGAATGTACAGGATGGGCAAGGATGAGGGGGCAGGGTGTAAGACTAGCAGTCAGCTCTCTCTCTCTCTCTGGCACCAGTGTTGTCCTGATACAACTTGACATCCCTTTCGTCTCAGAATGTCAAAACTCAACACAGACACTGCAACACCCTTTGTCTAACCCTCTAACACCACCATTTATCAACCACCTTTGGATTAGTAGAATCACAGGAAACACACACCCTGCATCTAAGGTCAAGCAAAAACAAAATGAGATTTTTTGTAAACAATCAAAATAAAACAACCAAACAAAAAATACAATAAAAAAAACCAAATTAGTTAGAATCATGCAATTTTATTTATTTTTTTTTTGTGTGTGTAAATGAATTTAATCAAAATGGTTCCCTTATATACATAGTGTATATATATATATATATATATATATATATATATACATACACACACACACATATATATATACCAATGTATATATATACATGAATAATGAAAAACCCTAATGTTTTAATGATGGAAAGTTTCTCAAACCATTCCAAAATTCCCCAAAGAATGGTTTCCTCTTTTTATTCATTTCCCCCAAATCTTTTTGTTTTGTCTTTTGATTCTATTTTCCACAGAACTTTACACTTTAATTGCACATTGGAACATAAGAATTAAAAATAAATATGAAAATAAATTTAAAAGAAAATAAATGCATAACGATACTAATAATAAAAGTAATAATAAAGATAATAACAGAGGCCTTTATAACTTAACACCATTTAAGATAGCATGGAGATTTGAAAATGAATGGAGACCCTAACAGAAGGGGGGGAGAGAGAGAGAGAGAAAGAGAGAGAGGGGGGAAGGAAATGCTGCACAAGTATATACATAATGAAGAAAAGCTAGATTCAGTTACCTGAAGAAAAGGAATATGTTTGCATATATACACACACTTGTATACCTATATATGCATAAACACCTTTGTGTGTGTGTGTGTGTATATATATATATATATATATGCATACATACACCTGTGTATGTATGTGCATTTGAAAGAGATTCAAACCAAATAAAATGGTATTTCCTGGTTGAATGAAATCCTCTTTATACATGCAAGCCTGGGAACAGGGGGTAATAATTGTAAAAAGGAAAGCAGAAGAACGACATACTGGCAGTAAGAAGTGGCAGCACTGTGAAATGGACAAGTGTTTCATTAACTTGTAGTGCCAAGTTCAATTCCAGGTGTGGTTCTAGCTTGGCAAAGGTTGGCCTCAGTTCAGCTGATTTGTTCTACATATACAACACAAGAAGAGCAATTTTCCCATGTCGGTCCTCTACAACCCGTGATGCTGTGGCTGTTGACTGTTTATTTATAGAGAGTAGCCCTAAAGATGGCAAGGGAAGAAGGAAGACCTTTCGTTGGAGAAGGATAAGGGATGTATGGTGTGACCTTAACAGATAAAAGGGTGATACTGAGATTTTTAAAGGATAAGGGCTGCATATGGCTGCCTTAAAAAGGTAAAAAGGCTGTACAGGGCCTCTTTAAAAGGTAAAGGCTGCATAGGACTGTTCAACCAGCAACTTTAATAACATCCTTAGAAGGTAAGCTATGGCCCTAGACAGGGAAGTATAAAGCACTGAACTAGATTCTGTAAAAGACTTAACAGGATTCACAATCCACTGTTGCTTCTTAAGTGAAAATTGTAATTGTAATTCCAGGGTGAAAAATTAAATATAAATTGATATTTATGAATTTAGGTTTATTTTCACTTGTTTCAAAGAAAGTTTTTAAAGTATTTCAAAGAGTTTAAAAAATGAAATAAAAGCAAACAAGCAAGCATGCCGTCTGGCAGATTAGAACCTGTCGACAGTTTGGTGTTAGAAAGAAAGCTCCAGCCTCCTTCCAAATCGATGCTATCTTTGGTGATATTCGGTCTTTTACAAAGGCAACCATTTCATTCCTGGCAACAAGCATAAAAAAACGCAAAACAAAACAAAAAGTAAAAAATAAGACAAAGCAGCAGTTGAGTTGAAATTTCCAAAAGTCAAAACATCAGACCTTGCTTCTTATTAAGGGTTTCTGCATAATTTAGGGTTCATTTCTTGCTTTATTTATTTTAAGATTTCATATAAATGTGAATCATGCTTTGATCAATGTTTTTTTTTCTTTACCATAATTTATTTCTGACTTTCATGGAAATAAAAAAAACATTCCAATTGTATTTTCCAGTCCCCCCCTCCCAAATTGGGCAAAATTTAAAATTTTGGACCCATGTTTACATACCCACCCCCCTTCTCTTTCTCACACTTCATGCACACATTCACAATAAAAAACTGTTTTTCTCATTAAGTCAGATAATTTTCACCTGACATTAACACCTTGATTAACACTATGGACACACCTGTCAAAACCTGTCACAACTCTGAGTGTAAACAACTAATACTCCATGAAAAATCACTATAAATGAGCTGCCGCCATCATACTTTACCATTCACACTAGTGTGTGTGTGTGTGTGTGTGTGTGTGTGTGTGTGTGTGTGTGTCTGCAAATATCTTGGTTCTTCCCCTCCTTCTCCTTTTGAAGTAAATAATGCAGCAATTTGTTCTATAAAAACAATTCTAAATTTTCTTTGAAAGGAGAATTTGGTTCCAGTGATGTCACAGAAAGAATTTGCTCTGATAAAGGGGTGCCAATTGTCTTCATCAGCAATGGTGGTGGGGAACTGGTTATGGCCTCTTGAAGGAGGGTGGATATATGATTAAACAACTTCTATGAAATTTTAAACCTTTGTAACAGTTTGGTTTTAGTAAATCAATCCCCAAGAATGTTTAAGTGTACACACATACACACACACATATTGATATTTAGCAGAAGCAACTAAGTGACTTGGGAGCTGAGAATTCCATGCATTAGCTTGAAGCTTGATAAGCACCAACACACAAAACTCTTGGCCCTTGAGTTAGTTACTTCTGCTAAATATTAATATATATACACACATTTTGAGTAATTTTTCCAGTTTACACCACCACACCTCTCTCATATATATATAAACATATACACACCTGCACAATAGCATGTATACATAAGTACACTTGTACATGTGCATACATACACGTAACTGTTTTCTATATGTACAGATGGCAGCTCAAAATTAGCAAGCCATAAGATAAACTGCAACGAGCAGGAGTTATTGCATGCATACATGCAAGTGTGCACCGGATCAATACAGAGTGAAGATGTGTGAGTGGGAATGGCAGGATTGAATAGCAAGGAGTTAGGAGAGGCCAAAAAGAAAAAAAGCAGGTATAAGGGGTTAGTTAAGATTCAAACATTATTATTATTATTATTATTATGAAATTAGTAGCTAAAGGAGAGGTTAAAATAAATAAAAAGCTAAGCCGTTTCCCCGATTCCAAGGATACATAGGATCGATCCTTCTCTTCAGTTCTTATAATATTAAGAAATAAGGTTCCTTTTGGATGGGCTGAGAGATTGGAATGGCAGAAGGGGAGGGGGTAAGAGATCAACTTGGAAAGATATTAAAAAGTCTTGAAAATAAAATTTCTTATATTGAATGGCAACAGTATTTTGGGCAGGAGTGGGTGGGGTGCACGTACAAGGCGGTTTCCCCTCTCACTTCAGGACCTGACCAGTGTTTATTGCCTTGATCCCAGGAAATGTGAAAGATTAAGTCCACTCCGCTAGGGTTTGAACTCACAAAGTAAAGGGACTTTCACTAAATACTGCAAAGCATTTGATCCGAGACCATGATTTCTTTGACTGTAATAATGAAGCTAAGGGCTTGAAGAGAATTATAATAGGTTTGTTAGAGACATCAGATCATTGAAACAACATATGGCTGGACCATAACAGCTGTTTCTTTTAATTGCCATGAGGACAACAAAAACACAAACACTACAACACTATTGCATTGTACAGATTAAGACGGGCAATGGTCAGTGTAGTGGCCAAACTAAAAAACTGATACCAAAACAAGATAAAAACAACAACTGAAGAAATGGAAGGTATTGTGTGATTAACTCAGGAGTAAAATTAATTTAATTTACTCCAGGAGAAGACTGGGAGGTGTGGGGAGAGAATGGAAAGACTGGGAGGTGTGTGGGGAGAGAATGGAAAGACTGGGAGGTGTGTGGGGAGAGAATGGAAAGACTGGGAGGTGTGGGGAGAGAAGGGAAAGTAAAATTAATTCAATTAGTTTGTCCTTTTTATTTTAATTTTTTAAAAACTCAAAACCTAAGGGAACAAAATTTGAAACTGTGATGTATCTCATTGGAACGATCTAAAAGGGTTTTAACAGTCATAAAAGAGGGGGAGTGAGAAATGAAACAGTGTTTGTCTTTTTACAGAGTGAGGTGTGTGTTTGTTTGTAAGAGGAAGAGCCAATGGAAGAGAGAAAGAGAGAGAGGTGAAACAGAAGTGTGTGTGTGTGTGTGTGTGTGTGTGTGTGTGTGCATTTCATCATGTAATTGCTCCAGTATGAGTGATAAACATTGAAAGGTGCTTATGAAGAAATGGCAGCTCTTGAATGTCCAGTTCTCTTATTGCTGTTATTCCACAAAACAAGGTGCTTTTTTTCCTTTAACCAACCAATAACACAGAAGCTGCAAGTCCAACAGAGTCTTCCACAAACTTTTATTCTGGTCACAGTTTTCTTGTTTTTATCATAAAACACACCTCAAGATTTACAAATTAAAACAACCGTCTGGTTTTCTTCCAGATGGTTGCTTAGTCCCAAGTCCTCTGGATCTCTGCAGACCAACCATCAAAACCATTCCAGTCATGATCCATTTTATTCTCAGTTTGTCAAGAACTGAGATTTCCTTTCCTTTCTCCTGATGTGAAGCATCACCACCTTCCAGAAGATAACTGGTGTGGCATAACAGACTCTTCTTACAAATAAATTTCACTTCATCAGATCCAAATTTGGAACCAATCCTTATCGAATATTAATTTTCTCTCAATTCCTAAACAGATTTGTGTGTGGTCCCAGTATCAGTTCAACACGAACAATCTGCAATGTCTGTTGAGATTAGAAGCAATCAAAACCAAGGGCCCCAATGAGGTAACATCTAATTCATTTGACACCAGGGTTAGAAACAGCGGATGGACATTAGAATTGATGGAATCTTCCAACCAAAGCTTTTAGGGGAAAAGGACCAATTCTACAATTTGAAAGAAGAATAGTGAATGGTTTTCAAGTGCTGGAAGACCTCACACAGACCGGCATCGGTTAATCTGAATACAAAACCCACTCACTAACAAGAATTATAAGCTTGTATATTAACTATGGTTCCGAAAATTAGTGAACGACTGAAGATATAACTGAAGAACTGAAGATGTTGCTGTTGTGTATCTGTGGAAGACATTTGTCATCTGCAGCTGGGCAATGATGCCATCAAGAAATTAGCATCTTTACACAAAGAAATCAAACGGTCAAAAGAGACATAAACACACATGCATGAACACATTACATATATATGCACATATATATATATATATATAACATCATCATCGTTCAACATCCGCTTTCCATGCTAGCATGGGTTATATATATATATAAAATTATAATGAAGGGTATCTAAAAGATACCACCATGCTAGACATAGCAGCCAAAACTTGACTCTAAAACCACATTAATGTGATTTTAGAGTCAAGTTTTGGCTGCTATTCTAGCATGTTGGTATCTTTTAGATACCCTTCATTATAATTTTAATAATAAATATTACCTATGAGATTTTTTATTCCCATGCTAGCCACTTGATATGATCAGTGTTTTAAATAACGATCTTATCGTTATTTATATAAATATATATTCACACACTCACATTATATATATATATATATATATATATATATATATATATATATATATATATTCTTTTGTGTCCGGGGAGAGTCATTTTCTTTTTGTGCCTTATTATTTAACACACTCACTGGTAAAATTTCCACTATTTTCTTATTTTCCTAAAATTTTCGTTGCATCTTGTAACCTATTCAATAGTCTTCACACTGGGGTTGATCTGATCAACTTGCAAGATAATTAAAAAGGTTGCAATATGCAATGAAAATTTTAGGAAAATAAAAATAAGAAATAAGTGGAAATTTTATCGGTGAGTGTGTTACATTATAAGGCACAAAAAGAAAATGACTCTCCCCAGACACAACAGAATATGCTTCAACACACGAACTCAAATAAAGAATCTTGCAAACCAAATCCAAAAACGAAATATATATATAAAGTAATGATGTAGATAAACACAATTTGAGCACTACCACATGTTTTCTATACTGAACATATCTAGCTCTATTATCTGTGTCTATGTATATATGTGTAAGTGTGTGTTCACATATATATATATATATATATATATATAAAATCGTCGAAAACACTGAAGTTTCCCATCTTAGCAACTTGAGTGGTTGAAAGGAGGCATCAAAACCACAGGAATTCAATGCCAAAACTATTTGCTGTAAAAGATGTGTTACAGCAATTAATTATGAGGTGATATAATTAATAAATTAACCAAATGAGTGAAGAAAGTGTTTGGTTGTTTGATGAAGTTTGGCAGAGAAACTTCTGAAATGGGCAACATTTGTTGACTACAGTTCTATATTTAAGAGATAGGAATTATGTACATTATTTACATTATCTAGGGGCATATGGTGTAGTGGTTAAGGGTGCGGGCTACTAACCCCAAGATTACGAGTTTGATTCCAGGCAGTGACCTGAATAATAATAATAACATCAAAAAATACCTTAGGAATGAGAACCCAAGTTCGAAATTTCCCCAAGACACCTGATGAAGGCTGGAGGGTATATCAGCTGAAACATTGAGTTAACAACAAACAAGATGAGGACAAATGTCCGTCAATTGTAAATAATTTGTTGACTAGAAAGACATTCATCAATGAAATGAAGAGAGGAAAATAATCTAGAGCAGAATTTTAAATAATAATAATAATAATAATGATAGTGTTTACTTAGTAAAACAATTAGCAAACAATTTTTTTGCCAAATGGATGACTATTTAGTCTTTCATTGGAAAGACCAGGAATATTACAGAATTCACTAAGCAGAAAAATAAGGAGTTGGAAGCCCAGAATTCTTCAACAGGACAAAGGAGGATTGTATTTTAAAATAAGACTCCAATAAGGCAATCAAATTGTGGTAAGGCAAAAAACTCCTCCAATCCTTCAAGCTGTTCAGATGGAGATGATGATAACAAATTTTCACAGGAAATCACTATTTTCTCCAAATCCTGGCACTACCATTTTATGTAGAAATAGGAATTTGGGTTTCCCCTGGAGCATTAGTAATAGAAGTGAAATGATTTTAAACAATCAAAACCAATCACAGAATCAAATTGCTACAAGAATTTGATTCTAAAATTACTTTGCCAACTAAAAGATAACATTTCTATCGATGAAAAGAGAAAAAATTATTTTTTGAGGAAGACGAAACTGGTTGAAAACAAAGAAAATAAATTTGTGATTAGTTGAGACAATTCTCATTGTTATCGTCTTACAATTAAAGCTGACCATTATGTTAGAGTTCAGCACCAGAGAATAAGTTCTATAACCAATACTGAGAGACAGATTAAATACAAAAAAAAAATGGGAGAAAAAGGGAAAGAGTAATAATGGTCCTTAAATCATGAAAGTAAAGAATTGGAAGAGGTTTGGGTAAAACAAATGACTGTTTAGAAAAGCAAAACAAGAAAAAATGTGCAGTTTTATGGGAAAAGGAATAAATGACAAGGAGAAGCAATTAAGGAAGAATTAGGTAAGGAATTCAGGAATTGGTCATTTGAGGGAAGGAAACACAGAAAGAGAGGTGAACATTTTAGACCCAAAGTAGAGAGAGAGAGAGAGAGAGAGATGTGTTTAGTTTATTTGGAAAAAGAAGATTTTGGCAAAGAAGAAGAAATTAAGATAAAAGTTGATAAATAAGGGTCAAGGATAAGTAAAGAAAAAACAGGTTTTCTTTATATTTTTGTCGTTGTTTAAGAGAAATCAAAGTGATGTTAAATAGCCAAAGAGGGAGAGAAGATAAGAAGGTGGGAGAGTTTAAAGGAAATTGTAGAAGAGCAGCTCACCTTATGGCCGACAAATATAGTGTCATTTAACTAGGCCTGTGGAGTGGAACAGGTCAGAGCTAGTGTCTGTATTAGATGTCTACGCTGTTTGTTAGGTCGCAGGACTTACATACAGAGCCAGGAAGGCAGCGTGTTGAGGTGGTGGCACTCTCATCGTTTCTAAATTGGAGCCATTCTGTGAAGCTTTGTCTGTTAATGTAGTTACTGCCGTGGCTTTGGAGTTTACTCATGGCTACATGTGACATGTAGGGGTCTGGGGGTGGGGAGCTTACCTTCTCTAGATAAAGCAAGAGCAGCAGTCAGAGTAAGACCATGTCAGCCCATGAGCAATGGCAACACCATGCGTAGCAACAAACAGTAACTCCACAATACATCCATGCTGCACAACTGTTTCCCCATTTCACCACTACGAACAGCAACAACAATAATAATAATGATAACAGTAATAATAATGATAGTAATAATATCACAATTTTACAGATAATTAAGCATGAAAAAGTAATATAGAAATGGATAGCCAAGAGAACGAGACATATCCCAGCATAGAATCACACACACATACACATATATTTAGTTTTGAGAAAAGATAAAGTTTTGCTTTTTTTTTTCTCTCTGAAACAAAATTTAATTTTTAAAAAATTTGATTTTTTTAAAAATAAAATTTTGAAAATTTTTTTTTTTTTTAATCTTTAGTTTTGATTTCCATTTGAAGAGATGAACTTTTGCGGGTTTAATGAAGATCTTGATGATCCAGTTTATCAGTGTGAGACAGGGTTGGGGGTAGCTGCCAACATTGTTTGGTCATCAAGAAACTAAATGCAAATTGGTGAGATAATACTGACAAAAGAATCAGAACTTGTACATTGAGAAGAGAACAAAAGGTCTTTGATGCTAGACAAGACAGAAAATTTTGGCATCAGAGAGCTGTAATACTGTGTGATGGGGGAGGGTATCAGATCCAGTAAAAAGAGGTCTTAGATATGGAGACACAAACCTGTAATTTACAAAAGAAAAACAGGAATGGAAATAATGAAGGGTTATTTTTCTTTTTTTACCAAGACGCTTAGCAAATGAAGGGAATGGTTTTACCATGGAAATTGGCAATTGAAAGGAATCAGGTGTGTTACTGCAATAATATTTCTTCATTTCCCCTTCAACACTAATGATAATCATGACACTCATAATCATAGCAATAATACTGATGGAAACAAAATTCTTTGATGAATGAAAACAATGAAAAAAATAATCAACAGAAGGAACTTTGTCAATTTTCTTTTCTCTTTCACAGAGAATAATTTCAGAGATTTGAGAACAAGTCCTAACATAACTGAGAAAATAACTGAGCCAGATCAATGGAAACGAATTTCATTTGGCAGCAAAGATGATCACAATTCTGTCTGAGAGTCTAACCACAAAAATGCAAAATATAGATTAAATGTAAAACAGAACAGAAAATGAGAGAAGCAAAGAAGAGATTTCAGAAGAATGACAATTTAGGAATCCTTCATGCCACATTCTGAAATAAATAGAACTAACTGACTGGTGGAAAGAAAAAAATGGCAGAATAATTCCTCGTGGCACCCAGGTTCTTTTGATAAAAAAACCCCTCACCTAACGTTCATATTTTTATGTGAAGATCTTTTGTTAAGTTCTAAACATCAGATTAATGTAGCACGAAATGAACAAAGTCATTTAATTAAATCCCAATTGCAAATGGTTGATTTTCAAAATTCCCTGAAACACAGAGAATCCCATTAGAAATATGGAAAGAGAAGAGAGAAACACTTCGACTGGAAGAAGACAGTCTATTCAGACCATTTCCTATGTCAGTTTAAAAGAAAAAAATATTACTATAAAGCTAAGAAGAGCCTGGACTAGAAAAATGAGGGCCAACAAGCTGAGACCGGGTTATATAAAGGGTTCAGAGTTTAATACTGACAATTCCCCTTCATTTCAATTATCATCAGTTTAAATTTTTAATTTGAGAACTTTGGATGGAAAGATCTAGAAAATTTATAGAGTTATGAAAGTTTCCTGATAATACAAGAAAGTTAAACTTTGTTAACTTTATTTTGCTGAAAGGACAAATAATAAGACACCACCTTCTATTGTTGTTGTATATCTAACAACTTTTGCCCTTTAGCGCTTTAAACTGACCATATCTGGCCAAAATACTCAATCTACTTTGCATTCAAACTGACCAGATCCAGCCTCTCACACCTACCCTACAATGTCATTTTCAGGATAAAGCAATCACATCAAATGAAATCTTGAAGCTATGAGATAATGCTTGATGAATACAAACCAGTGTGAATAAATAAGCATCATTTGACAGAGTAATCTGAAAGCTAAAAGGTTAGACAGATTGATGTCCCTTAACTAGGGGCACAGCACAATGGCTACAGTAAGGTTTGAACTCTTGACCATGTAGTCAACAGATTAGCATTTGTACAATTGAAGCCACTTTCAGTTAAACACTGTTGTCTGAAAGAAGTAGTTTGAAGTTAATTTGGTGGACTATTCAGTTGTCAATTACTTAAAAGTTACCAAAATTAGAAAACAATGCTTGGTTGGTTGTGTCTAATTTTGTAGAATGAAGCAAGGAAAAACAAGTTCGTTAATTGTAACCAATAAAAAAGACTTCATTAGCAGTGAAATATTAATTATTCATAAACACTTAAACAGCCTAATACCCCACCCCACAAATAATTCATCTCAGAACCACTTCCAAACACTCAAAGGTTAAGATTCCAATTTCAAAACCCAAAATACATGTAACCAGATTAATGAATATTAGATTTTTAATTAACAGATAAATTCATTATTTCAAAGTAACAAATAATCATTTTTATAATAATATATAGAATTATTTTTTGTCTACATTTTCTAGGTATTTCCTAAAAGGTTCATTCTCAGATGTGCAATGGTCCATCCACCATTTCCTCACACCAGAATATCTGTAAACCAAAGTTTTATGGAATAAAAAAAAAATTCCGATCTTGACATTCTACTTTCATCAGAAGTCAAAACAGTCACAACAGAATCAAAAAATGAGTTCTAGACTCAGTTTATCACTTCCAGTGGTGCCTACTGTAACCACCACCATCAAAACTAAAAACTAGAATATCTTTTTCTCTCTTTTTTAACAGGAAACTCCAGGTTTACGAAGGACAAGAGTAGAAGTTGGGGTGCTGATGCCTTTCCTGGTGCTAATGGCCATTCTCTAAACTCAGGTGCAACTTCCAGAGATAAATAAAGCTTTCTGAAATTCCTACATACTCACTGTTGTATATAAAACTTATTATTGCTAAAACATTATTTCCAAGCAAAGAGTTAAAGGCAGAAGAATGGTTTCCGCCACAGCATCAAGATGCTGTAATTAAGACAACAATAACAACAACAGTAAAGACATTAAAAATTCTTGATTAAATGTTAATAACTTTGTTATGTAATGTTTACAACATTGACAAACAACTGGAATAAACACAGCATGCAGTTGATGCAAAAATGGTTGCACCATGGCATTTTGCACCAGAATTTAAGAGACAAACCACCAGAAATCTGGTGTTAATTTGAAAGCAACACAAAACATTCAATCAAGCTAAACTTAATTTCAAAACATTAATTAAAACACTAACATGACAAAAAAAAATGGAGGGGCAAGTTTTCTACAGAAATTTTAAAAAACACACACAAGAGAGCAAGCAAAGTGAAAAAAGAAATGTTTTGTTTCCATTCCAGCTTTTGGAGAATTTCATTTACCTGAAGAAATTTCTCCCAACCAAGACAAATGAACCGATTCTAGTTCCGTCTTCTTCTGTTTTGAAGGGAAGAGGTCACAATGTTTCATGGAGACCATATTTACTTCAATGTTGTCAAAAAAATATATTCTAAACATTGGTCTCTGTTGATTAAGGGATCTCAAAGTTCCTGGAAGAAGATGTCTTATTGATTGTGACACATCTCTGGCTAAGGGTTCCTGTTAATCTAATCCTGTTAAAACAAGGTGACAACCAGACTGGTGTTTTATTGGATGCGTCTATCTAAGCTATTCCACTGGCAGATGTGACAACGAGACGCTTGTAAAGAACAGTTTTACCTGAAGGTTACTAGTTGACTAGTTCATACCAGAATGTGGTCAGGTACTGCAATAAATAACCAACCCTTTCTCGGGATCTGCCTAAACTAGAGTTTTTCAGTTGACTAGTTGTGTTGGTGGTAAGGTGTTTGGAGTTTGGAATGGCCCCATATTATTTGGAGACATTTCGAAAGAACAATTTCTGAAACTCTGGGACTGTTGGTTGGCAGTGATGAAGATGAAAGCAAACGAAAATTCACAGAAAAAAAAAAAAAAAAAAAGCTACTGGAATTGAAAGGACACAAAGAAAAGCAAAATCTTTGGAGAGAAGAAAACAAAAAAAACACGAGTTGGATCCTCACAATAAATGTATTTGTCACAAACAGCTGATGTTTTATAACATAGAGAGAGAGACATAAATACAAAATAAACAAAAAAAACAAAAGGAAGCAAAAAATGGCAGGGATGAAAGGAAGATCAAAACCATACAATTGTCATTGATATTAGGGGAGGATTAGGGGCTAGGAAAACAGATTGATATTAGGAATTTGGGGAGGGGGGATAAAAATATACAAAACAAAGTAACAAAAAATAATTAAAAATAAATAAATGTCTGGAATGAAGTTTAAAAAAGAAGTTACTACATTGAAGGAAACTATTTCAAGAGGACAACCTTTTCAAGGTCTGGCGGCATCAAACCGAGATGGAATAATAATAATAATAATACAATAAGGAAATATTTATCAAGATCTTCTCTTTCGAAATACAAAACAACAAAACAAAACAAAACAAAAACTTCAAAAAAAAAAACAAAAACAAAACTATTCAATTCTTAGAATTCCTTGAAAAAGCAAAAAATTTCAAAAACAACAACAAAGATATGGAAGAATGAATGAAATCACAAAACCAAAGACGTTCTGTGCTGATGTTATTACCAGAATCCATTTTTTTTTTTGAGTTGGTTGGTTTCTTTTTTCAGTTTTATTTATTTTTTTGGCATTTTAATGGTAAACTTCATTACATTTCAAAGTATATACACAGGCAAATTTCTTCCAGGGCAGAATTTGGTCTCCTGCAGTACTAGCTTGAAATGGCAGACAGAGAACAAGAAAATGTTGGCTAGTAAAAAATAAATTAATATGGATTTCTTAAAACGTCGTACAAATGAAGCAGAAAAAGTTTGTAGTTGTCAGTAGTGAGAGCCATGTTTGAAAAGACAAGGATTTCAAATGGAAAACTGACACGAATTAAGGAGAGGCATCCGGCCACAGAAAAGGAAGAATCAAGCCTGTTTCAAAAAAACAAGCTGAAATCGCATTGACTAGGGTGACTTGACTAGAGAAAATCACGAAGGACACCTACGAGGGTGAGTTTGACCAGAATAGAGACCTAATTGTATATGATTACAGAAATCACAAACAGGACAGTTATTAAAGGTGAATGTATATATATGTGTGTGTGTGTTTGTGGGAGGGTATATTTTGGACCAGATGGCGATCTTCTGGTGTATGAGTAGTCATTTAGTTCCAAATGAAAATAAAGAATGACAAGTAATGGGTATGTGCATGTATGTATAATAGGTGTATGTGTGTGCGTGTGTATGTATGTATATATACATATATATATATATACATACACACACACACACACACTCACATACACGTGTATGTTTAAACAAGCATTCCCCCCCTGCAGCAGGGGAGAGTTGCATAGCAGAAAATCTTGCCATAGCGCCTAATTCCACAATGTTAAATCTATTTCTCATTAGGGAATTACACATTAAGGTAAGACTTTCAGGAACATAACACTCCCATGCTGTGGGGACATCCACATACACACATATATATGCACACACACACACACACACATACACATCTGTGCGTGTGTGTGTGTGTATGTATATATATATATATATATATATACACACACACACACATCTATGTATGTGCATATATGTCGGTGTGTGTATGTACATATATGAGTGTCTCATCAAGACGACTAATGAGTTTGCCTTAACGAGTTTAAACACAGAAATATGAATTTGGTGATGATGGTTCAAATTAAAATAAAAAAAGTTGTGACGATGAAGACAACAACAACAAAAAAAACAAACTAAATGCCTCAGGCATCATCATTGTCATCATCATCATCATCGGCGTCCCCTCTCCTCCTCCCGGCATTATTGTTACTGTGGTAGTGGTGATAATGACTACAAATTATTTACTGATCAGCATGCATCACTTCTTCCAGATGGCATAAGGCCCTCCACACGGCGCCTCTGACTCCGTCGATAAGCATCCGCTCGTCTGTAAGGTTCATTCTTCAGGTCTGCAAAAAAGACAGAAAAAAATTAAGATGATGGACTAAGATGCAAGAATATATTGTAGTGGACATCTTTGAAACTCACTAATTCTTCAAAACACAAGAGATCAGAGAACAATTACTTCAACCATTATTGAAAATGAGTGAGTGTTTGTGTGTGTGTTAAGCATATTTGAATAAATGATCTTTACACTGTATTAGGTTATCCGGAAAGTTCTGAGTGTTTTCAAGCTAAATCCATTAACACTTCATTGAACACACCTGAAACGTAACACAGTTAAAACTTTGGCATTGCTTGAAGTGGTGGTGCATCTCTTCTTTGTTCTTGATTAAAAACAGATTTATCCTTCATTCTGATTCCCCTTTATTGACATTTGAAATGGAGAACCCAAAATTTCATATTCGCATTGTAATGCTTTTCATTTTTAAAAAAGGAGAAAATGTTGCAAAGACTTGCAAAAACATTTGTGAAGATTACGGTGATGATGATGTTGTAGGTGAATTAACTGTTTGAAGGTGGTTTGCAAAATTTCAAGCTGGAGAGTTTGGCTTGGAAGATGACAGTTGCAGAGAGGAAGACCTTCAAAATGGGATGAAGATGTTTTGATGGCAAAAATCAAAGGAAACTCAAATATGACAATGAGGGAACTTGCAGAGGAGCTGGAAATTTCTAAAAGCATGGTTCATGAAATATATCACTTTCCGCAAATTAAAAACAAAGGTCAGAACTTTCCGGACAACCTAATATTTGCAAGACTGTAAATTCTACAATACACAATATGAGAAATTAAGGCAACAGTTAATTTTTAAATGCAATTTGTTTTTTAATGATTACAATTATCACACAAATAGTAATAACTTTTAGAAAACACTGAAATTTAAATGTCATTTTAATTCTCTCCACACTTCCAAGATTAAGACTCAGGAGAAATATTTGTCTTTTGCAAACAATTTACCATTTGTATTCAACGAAAAAAAAAAAAAAAAGGAAAATTCATGGGACTGACTTTATTAACTAAATAAAACAAACAATAAAAGATATAATCTTTTGTTTTTAAGACACGTGAAAAGTCTGGTTTGAATGTTTAACTGAAAGAGTAAAATTAGGTCCTAAAGAGCAGAATTAATTCCTTTTCCCAATCAAATGACAAAGTAATAAGATAGATAAAAGTGGCCCTTTGTACATACATGTGTCTTGACACATGTGAGTAAACCCAAGAATAAAGATTTATTTTAATACCACATGCAAGGGATTAATCCAGGGCCAGTTCAATTTTGGATGGAGAGTGGTGGTAGTGGGGATTGCCAGGAAGAAAGGAAAGAAAGAAAGAACCTATTTTACTCTAAGATAAAAAGTAAAAAAAAAAATGTCGAAATTGGATATTGTGAACGAAAAAATAAGTTTGAAGAAGGAGTTCAAAAGAATGAAATGAAGAATTTGGAAGAAAGAAAGCAGTTTTTTTAAAAAATGGCTGTGTGGGAAAGTTGATAGAAAGGATAATTGAGACAACAAAGAAGAAAAAAATGGAGAAACTTTTGTTGTGGTGCAAAGAATACAATCTATAATGGAATGAATAACTCCATATTCCCATTGTTTTGAGTTTGTCCTTGTATAAATAATAGCATAATCTTAACTTTTCAGGTAAACTTATAGCAAAGATTAAGAGCAGGGATTCTCAGCCAAAGTTCATATGACCTGGGGGGGGGGGGCATAAAATTAATAAATAATAAATTGGTCTTGATTCTACAATAAAAAAAAATATTTTAAATATTTTTATATAATATTTAATTATAAAAATATAAGAGGAATTTTTTAAACAGTGAATGGTTCCAAGAATTCATTAGAGTGAAATAGGGATCAAAGGGAGTCAACAGGTCAAAATTGGTTGAGTGTAGAATGTAGTTGGAGATTCAACGTATACACAGTTCCATAGTTGGCCCCAAATTAGACAGTGCTAATTAACTCAACAGGATCCAATAACAAGAAATTAATGAGCTCTGGGGTTGAGAAAGTCTTTTAGACACTGATCACTTCAAAGGAGCAAAAGACTGCTGACATACAGAGTCAATGATTTCAGGGTTTGTCCTTGTTAAGGAAATTTGCTGCCTACAAAGATATTTTGTCGAGTAGAAATCAGAAGGCACTGTTATGTCATGTGTTGATGGCATGCTATCTGCCCGACCCTCAACCATGCTCGGGGGTCAATTCTGTCCCTCATTTCCCCACCCCCTCCTCTACATCAATGCCAAAACTTCCAACAACATTCTCATCCAAACAACATGACCCTTCATTCCACCTAAGCATTCTCTTAACAGACATCACCACACACAACTTAGACACCAAACATCAAACCTGCATTGAATCCCTGAAAAGACATTCTGGGACCATGCTCTAACAGGGCCAACCACAACAACCTTGTCTCTTAACAGTAAAAAACCTGAAACACTATCAAGAAAATACCCCTTCACCACCCACTAAACATGTTGGTACGACATCACAACCCTTACAGCTACTCTAAATGCTGGGCCTCACTGTCACTGAGGGTTAGGGTTCTGGTGAAAGCACAACCTTAAAATAAATCAGATTACATCTAAAAGGCTGACCATTAACACCATCATTCTCTCACCAGTAACAAAGGGTCTATGAGAGTCAGGGGTTCTACCCACCCCCCATCCCTTGAAGAGCAGCAAAGAAAAAAGAAAAAACAACTTTTTCTCTTTTAGCTTTTTTTGTTCTTTTTTGCTTTTAGCTTTTTTTGGTTTTTTTCTCATGATCACTCTAAAATGGACAGATAATTTTGAAGATTTGATTATTAAGACAAGAATCTGTTGATCAAATGTCTGAATTTTGTATGTCTTTTACTCTACTCTTCTAGAGTCTTAAGCTGGGATGGAGGCAGATTAAAGCAAGCCGGATTAACAGACACAACTTGGCAACTACAGGAGAGTTTCAACTTTGGAACTTATCACTGAAATAAAGGAAAACATCAAAGAATTATTTTGTTTTTGTGTCTGGTTTGCAAGACTCCTGAAGTGAATGTGTGTGTTCAAACAAATCTTGTCATGGGAGGGTCATTACACACACACACACACACACACACACACACACACACAGAGGTTTAATTTCACTCCTTTATTATTAGTCAACTGGTTAAATATCTAACTAATTGTTTGTTTGTGTAATGTGTTGAAAAATATCTATGATAAAAGAGAAATATATATAGAAATATAGATGAAAGCCCCCACATCATGCCATCTATTGCCACCAAGTGTGACAGTAACAATGCTACATGGTTGACCAACCACCAAACCAGCCGACAAACCCTCAGTGACAGAATAAGCTCTGGACCAAACCTTAGACTTTCATTTGTGAGATTCAATGGATCTCTATGTGTTTCGTTTGATTTAGTTTACTGAAAAATAAAAGTTTACTTGTGAAGACAAGAATTAGTGAGGGAAAACAACAACAAAACAAAGAAAAGAAAATTGTTAGAATTAAATAACATGCAGGAAAAAAAAACCCATTTTTTTTTCAAAATGAAGGACAAGAGGGCAGCAGCTACACTCTTTCCTTCATTGGGGGTGGGGACTAAAGCTGCTGGGTAGAAGGAATTTTCCTGAAATTCAAGAATTGACCCTAATACTGAGTGGACTATTAACTATTTAGCATCTAAACTGTTCTACCTGTTTAATGTCCAAACTGACCAGATCTGGTCTCTTGAACCTATCTTACAATGTCATTAAAAAAATATACAATCACATTTTTTAAATCTTGAAATTATGAGATGATGCATGATTAATTAAAAACAATGTGAATAAAGAAGTCCTTCATAGAGAAATCTGAATGCGGAACAGTTATGGGTACCCAAGGACCAGGTGGTGGGGTTTTGTCTGACACCAGCAATTCTGGACAGCTGACACTTTCCATCATACCCAGCAAAATAAGCTGTGAGTTTTCATATAATAATAATAAATTTCTAATTTAAGCACAAATTGGAGAGGACAGTTTTAATTGATTATACCAACTCCAGAACTTGGCTGGGGCCTAACTGACTCCCCAGAGAGATGAAAAACAAATCTGATCTCACTAGGATTTGAACTCATAATGTAAAGAGCAACAATGAAGGAGTTTTGTCTGAGGATCATTTCTAACCTGGTTTACGAGGAAGGAAATTTGGGGAATATTGATTACCAGATTGAATTGAGCTCAGATCTTGACTGGTGCTTTAATTCATCACCCCTACAAGGATGACCGATAAAGTTGATCTTGGCAGGATTTGATCTCAGAAAAAGCCAGAACAAACACTGCAGGTACAACATTTGAGTTAAGAGTTGGACTAATGCAACCATTTCGGTTATTTCTTCTTCAAGAGATATCTTTGAAATTAATTCACTTGGGTTCTATGGGGAAGAAATTGGAAATAATGCCAAATAGTCTCAAGCCATTTGTCTTGAAGGAATTACTGCAGACAGCTTGCCATAACAGAGCTGTTTTGTAAATTACAGCCTGAAAATGGTAAAATTGTCAAGAACAGAGAAAGGAAATACTTTCAACTTGTGTGAAAAAAACAAATAATTAGTAAGAAAATAAGATGACATTTTGTAAAGAGTTAAGAATTCATGCAAAACCAATAAATGTTCGTTAGAGTAAACGATGTAAAAATTAAGAATGAGTAATCATGCAGTAATAATGATCTTGGGGAGTCGATTGAAGGAGTACATTACCACAACAGCAGGGGTATTCATGCTAGATATAGTGTTTGTGGCTATCAATAAAAGCACAGTTTCAAGTACGGTTGACAATGACAGGGACAAACAAAATTTTGAGATGTTATCCCAAACATAGAAAAGAAAATGAGCAATAATAATGCTTTCTAATAGAAATGGCAAACATTTGGAGGGGAACAAGGGAAGAAGAGTTTAGATGACTTCAGTGTGATTTGAACTTAAAACATAAAAAGGATGTCACTAAATACTACAAAACAGTTTTGTTCAGCATTAACCAGTTTCTAACAATCCATTCATTCTAACCCTGATTTTGGATGTTTCTCAAAGTCTAATCAATTGTGGCCTCTCTTTCATATTAATTATAATTATCATTAGTGGACTTTACTTTTTGTCCTTTTGATGGGAGGGGGTCAATAAGATTTGAAAATACTACTACTACTACTACTACTACTACTACTACTACTACATACTGTTTCTAATTTAAGCCCAAGGCCAGCAAGTTTGGGACAGATGGGGCAAGCTGATTACATTGGTTCCAGTGCTTGACTGGTTCTTTATTTTTGTCAAAGAACCAGAAGGATGACAGGCAAAGTTGACCAGTGCAGAATTTGAACTTAAAAGGTCAAGTATTGGAACATTGTAATGCATTCTATCCGACATTCTAATAATTATTCTTACTCTCTATACAAGAGAGAAAGAACCATTATGGACAGTCAGCCTTGAGTAGGAGTGTGTAGAGGGGTGAGAAAAATAGAATATAAAAATTTTTCAAATTATTTTTTTCAAGGGAAACCATTAATTACAAACTAAGGTATAAGCAAATCAACTGAATCTTAGAAGCAGAACATTTGAAAGAACTGCTGTGTCTAAATGCCATTTCCATAATTCTATGCATTCAATGTTGAAACTATAACTGAATTATCTCTTTGACATTAGCTTCCTGAACAGGTTTTCATTGCAATCCCCAAAGTTCTAAAGACAAAAAAAATCTACCATTTGAGGAAGAGAAGAACCAAGTCAGTTTGGTATGAATAAAACCACTGGATTTATCACTAAAATGTGTTGACATAACACCATGCAAGCCAACAGCCATGGTAACATTGTCATGTCAAATACATGTTCTTTGTTAACAGAGTACCTTATCAACACAGCACAAAGTCAGTGTAGCAACAATACAGACATAACATGGCTAATATAACTGTGTTAATCAAGACAATTTTAATTAAGGAATATGTGAAGAAATGAGTTAATTCTGATAGTAGTTTGTTTGTAGGGCAATATGCTAACATAATTTTGCCACAGAATCACAATTTAAACAAAGTTTTATTTCAATATTAATACTTTGGTATTTTGGATTAGCATTTAACATTCCTTTCACAACACCAAAACTCCTCCACATCAACACAAAACTGTCATCTCTACCCTCAACTATTCTAACATCAGATTACCCAGATGACACACTTAATATTTGAATTTTGTCTGTGAGTATTTCCCCATTCAAAGCATCACATACATAGAAAGAAATCTGTCTATAAAAAGGGAAAAGTATAGGAAAAAAATATCCCAGAATGTTGAGACCTTTAATTAAGGGATTTTATATAAAACACTTGAGGTTGTATCATCAAGTCATGGCAATAAAATCTTGAGTTTTTCCAGTTTCTTTATCAATACACTCCAGAAACTCAGCCATGAAGGGTTTCACCAGCAATTCTTGAGGGGAAGGGCTTTAATTCATACCATTGGCCCTAGTCCTTCAGTGCTACTTAATTTTATCAATTCCAGAACAATGAATGCAATGTTGATCTCTACAGGACTTCAATTTGAAGAACAGAAAAAGCCAAACCAAACACCACAAGGCATTTTTCCCCCTATGTTCTAACAATTCTGCCAATCCCAACAACAATAAAACGACTAAATTAAACATCATTGCAAAATTAATTAATAAATTAATTGCAGACTTACCTAAAAGAATATCTTCCAGAGCGCCATGATACACTTCGTCTTTGTTTAAAAGTTTTTTCTCTTTGATTTGTCTGGTCCTCGTTTTAGTTCCTTCTGCAGCAGCTGCCTCCTATTAAAAGCCAAAAAGTAACAGTTACTTACCATGCTAACCTCACTTTTTATTATTATTATTATTATTATTGGCATCCAGCCAATGCCAGCATGGAAAACAGACATTCAATGATTATTATTATTATCTTTAACACTTTCAACAGTTTTCTGAAAGTTCCTGCTGCACCACCACCGCCATCAGGTGCACTTCAATGTCCCAGAGATATATGCAACATTGTCTTTTAAAAAATGTAAAATTATGTTCATATACCTATTTCTTTATTACCCACAAGGGGCTAAACACAGAGGGGACAAACAAAGACAGACACACGGATTAAGTCGATTACATCGATCCCAGTGCATAACTGGTACTTAATTTATCGACCCCGAAAGGATGAAAAGCAGTCAACCTCGGTGGAATTTGAACTCAGAACATAACGGAAGACGAAATACGGCTACGCATTTCACCTGGCGTGCTAACGATTCTGCCAGCTTGCTGCCATCATATACCACATGATGATGCTGATGATAACAATAGCACATCAGTTTTTGTCTTGTTGTGGGATTCGTGTTTGGGGTTTCTCAAGTTCTTTTCGGGTCCCTTCTCTTACATACAATTTGAATTACATTATTTCATTATTACATCCTTGGACTACATATCTGGTACTGGTGCCATATAAAAGCACCGGTGTTGGTGCCACGTATGAAGCACTGGTACAGGTGTCACATAAAAAGTACCCATTGCACTTTCAGAGTGGTTGGCATTAGGAAGGGCATCCAGCTGTAGAAGAAACCTAGCCAAATCAAACAACTGGAGTCTGGTGTCTGGTATATGGTGGTGGTGGTGTGTCCCATTGTCAGATGGTGAGCTGAGCAAAGCCATAGTCATGACAGATACCGATGTCACACAAATGGCACCCATGCTGGTGGCACATAAAAGCACCCATTACATTCTCGGAGTAGTTGGCATTAGGAAGGGCATCTATTTGTAGAAAACCGTGTCAAATCAGACTGGAGTTTGGTGCAACCTTCCAGTTTTACCAACGCTGGTCAAACCATTCCAACTCATGCCAGCATGGTGGATGCTAAATGATTATATATATGTGTGTATCTGTGTGAGTGTGTGTGTGTAGATATATATATATATATATATATATACACACACACACACACATACACAAGAAGTTTCTTTCAGTTTCCATCTACCAAATGCACTCACGAAACTTTGGTCAACCCTAGGCTACAGTAAAAGACACCCAAGGTGACACACAGTGGGACTGAACCTGCAACCATGTAGTTGGGACACAAACTTCTGACCACACAGCCATGCACTACACCTTGTATGGTTTTTGTTTTTTTTTCCATATTTTTTTTGTCCAACCAACTGCTCGAATTATTACAGATATTATTTTTAATATCACAATATTAATAAATGTAAACATCTTTTTTTGTTCTATTTTTGTAATTATTCATAACAAGGCATTGGTATTGCTTTCTATTTCAGTTTTTAACCCAAAGCTTTCCAGCCTTAGCCTCTGTCTGCCCCAAGGCAGTTTCATTTAACAGGTTTGTTAATGGAGTCAGAGTTATGTAAAAAGAGTAGTTGAGTTCTACCAATGCCCACACCCTGACAACTACTACAACTACTATTATGATTCAAAATTAAACAAAAACACAAGACAGTAACAGGTGAGGGAACAACAAACAAGGTGTATTAGTTTGATGTTCAGGAAAAATGGAAGTAGTGTTTGATGTTTCGAGCCTATGCTCTTCAACTGAAAGGAATGAGGAGAGAAAACAGATGGAGGGAGGGAAAAGGAAATTGTGTCTGGGTTAACTACTGCTACTACTAATGGTGATGATGATGATAATAATGATACACACTGTTTTTAATCGCTTTTCCTTCTTCTTTTGCAGAGTTGGTGGTAAGACATCATCAACAGCAGCAAATTCTAACTTTTTCCGTCGTTCGTTGTCAATCACTGCTTGCTGTAAAGAGAGAATTATTTCAATTAAAACAAAGACTGTTCATATTAGGGTTTCTTTCAAAAAAAAATACATCTATATTTCGTTTGTGGTTTAAAATGAGACGATTAATAAAAACCTGACTTTATACCAAATAAAAATGAGAATTAAATTAAAAACAGCAAACTAAAGATATTTCTTCAACAGATCTCAAATGACACATGAAGAGGTAAAAAAAAAAAAACACATCAAGTTATCTCTTAAAACAGGGATTCAAGTAGGAGCACTAATCAACTGTTGAATGCTTTGTTAGTTTACAAAACTAGAAACTGCTTTGTTCGAAGGTTACAACAAATGGTGATGTTCAGGCTGAATATCAACCAGATGAATCTCTCGTCAGTTTAGAAGGGATTGCAAAGGTTATGGGCCTGCCTCTTTTTATTTGACTAAATTGTATTAAAATCAAGTAAGCTTTAGTGGAAAGTACTTTGGCAAACTCTTGGTAGCCTAATCGGTCTTGGATAATTCCGATATAGAGCTCCAAATTGATTGGTTGCATCAACATTACAAACAAGGCAACTAATTTGTTGGAGAGGAATTAACGTCACTAAATGACTGACACTGGTTTTATCAATCTTTGATGGACAGAAGGGAAGGTCAATAAGGTCAATCCAATGAGGTTTATCATCATCATCATCATCATCATTTCACATCCGTTTTTCTCGCTGACATTGGTTGGACAGTTTGATAGGAGCTGCACCAGATTCCATTGTCCGTTTTGGCATGGTTTCTACAGATGGGTGCCCTTTCTAACGCCAACAACTTTACACAATGCACTGTGTGCCTTTTATATGGCACCAGTGCTTCTTACGTGGCACTGACATTAATCTTTTTTATGTGGCAACAAAAAGAGTTGTTAAATTAATACGGAGAAGTTGCACTGCCATGTTTAATACTTACTGAATAAAATATTGAATAAGTAATATTCTACAAATGTTAAACAGTCAGGCTCTAAGAGGAGAGAGAGAGAGAGAGAGAGAGAGAAAGAGAGAGAGAGAGAGAGAGAGAGAGAGAGAGAGAGAGAGAGAGAATGTGTGTGTTTGTGTAAAAACCCTTTTAATAAATTAACACCAACAGTTTATAATACTAACTTATGTAGTTTTGAAACCTGATAAAACGAAAATCATTCGGTTTCAAGTTCCAAAAGAAAGAAATTATATATTTGTCATGTATTGGATCAAGATTTACATAATTTAAGGGTGGAGCCACCGGCAAATAAGATTGCATATCAGTGATAAAGTACAATCAGGTAATTAGAAAAGTTATCAAGGGACGTAACTGCGTTGAATCCTTTATTATAAGAAGCAAAGGGAGGTAAATAACATAGCTTTCCAAATTTTAACTAAACGTCACTTTACAACTGGTCAACTAGATCAATAACACAAAATATATTGATTCCAATTACTTCTTTAATCAGTTATGACTGTTTTAAATATCCTTAGCCAATGCAAAGAAAAAAATGATACGGGTCACGTACCTTAAACGCATTCACAAACCGCACAAACTGGGAAAAAAATGTTGTTGGTGAAACCATCCTGGGGTTTTCACCAAAGTATTCCACAACCCGATGATAGGCATCCTGAAAATAGAAAACATTAAAAAAGGCAAAAAAAAACGCACATAGGTGAAATTTATAACTTGAAATAATTAACATGTCAACTAATTACAGAGTCAAAGCAAAATATCCATTTCTTCTCTCAATGTATCTACCAAAACTTGTGTTCCATTTCTGATCTTAATATATAATCTCTTAACTTCTATTCCTAAAAGAGGTGGAGATGGTTTTTATTCTAAACTTTATACCAAATCAATATTACTGGCATTTTATTAATCCTGCAAAAATGAAAGATGGATTTTTAAGTAAACTTGGAACTTTGAAGGACCAGTAACATATCCAGCACAGCTTATTACCTCTTCCATGATCTGAGAGAGACGTGAAAGTGGAAATAATGATTTCTTTGAAATATCAAGACCTTATTTTTAATTGGTTTCTGTGTTCACAAGTTACCCTGAGCAAGCGGTTCGGTGCCTACAACTACAGGAGTTCAGCATAAATATTTAACTGGTGGGTGTCGTAGTTGAATGTAGTTGGACAGAAAATTCTTAGAATGAGAAAGAAAGCAGTTCTTGGTCAACTTTCTCAAAGTCAATTTGAAAAATAATTTAGGTAAAGCCTTTTATCCACAGATATGTTCCACTGATTTGTTTTAGATTTTAATGAATGACTTCTAATTATCTAATCAACTTAAATTCAAATGTAGTTTTCACTCACAAGAAAAATTTGGGCCATTTCAAAAACAGTTTGTTAGAAAAACTTTCAACCAAATTATTTATGGAAATGTTCAAAATCTAACAAAAATGCTTAGCTCTTAAAGGTCTCAACTCTATGCAACAAAATATAAGAAAAAAAGGATTCCATCAGACTCAACATTTAATTCATAAGGGCAACAGAGTATGGAACTGGCCGGTTAACAAAATGATTCATGTCTCCATTGGAATCTGTGAAGACAGAATGGACACTGAGGCTATGAAAAGTGGTCCTGGTGAGTCATAAAAACGAAGCAATAATGTGACAAGCATCACCACACATAAACATCAGGAGATACATCTACAGATGCTGGTTATATTAAAATAATAATAATTCTTTCAGTTGTAGGATTAAGTCCTGAAATTTGTTGGGCAGAGAGAAGTCGATTAGATCAACCCCAGGGTTCAACTGGTATTTATTTTATCAACTCTGTAAAGATGGAAGACAAAAGCGGATGCCAGCAGAATTTGAACTCAGAATTTGAAATGCCACTAAGCATTTTGTCTGGCATGCTAACAATTCTGCCAGCTGACCTCCTTAATAATAATAACGGTAACAAAGTTAATGAAGAATATGAAAGACATTTGTAGAAGGAATCTCAAATGAGACATGATTAAAAGAAACCTCATCCAAACCTTTGCTGTTTTGACATCAGTTATAAGTTTTTTTAACTTTTCTTCAGAACTTCCCAAGAAATCTCTCAATACAATTGGAGCATCTCGCTCCTTCCGGGTCTGGTATTCTTTCTTAGATATTTCCATTCCTTTCTCAAGCTCATGAACATCTGTCATGATGTTTTCTAATGACACTAAAAATATAAAATTAAAATATTTACTGAAGTTACAAAATAGAAAGAGTAATTTTCAACTCCCATTAAATCCAAGAGTTGTTATGACATTCTATGAATTTACGGAACATTTTGTAGAATGAAGACAGACTGGACTTTAGACTAGTTCCTTTAAAGAAGATTTGAACCAACATGGCAAGCTATCAAAATAGATTTCACTGATTTATATGAAGAACTAGAAGTCATGGTATACCTCCCCGTGGTATTTATTTACAAGTACTTGAAGTGAGTGTTTGATCTTCTTCAAGAAACACGAGTGTACAGAAACTGGAGCAGACATGGCAGTTTAGTTTGTCAAGAACTTCCTATTACACTATGGTTAGAGTAAAAGTAGGAAAATGCTGGGAATCACTTAACAGAAGAGAATGTAAGGAAAACAAATATTTAATAGGTAATTTGGTATTAAAACACACTGGTTATGACATAAAACATTCTCTCATGGAATGTTAAACCACACAGAAACTGTCAATGACTTGCATAGTGATTCAATGCAGTGAAAAAATAAGAAGCAGATGGTATGTGTGAAACTAACTACTCATTGCTAAGGAGTTCCTGACAATTATATATTTATGGTTGAATGTATCTAAGATTGTTTCCTTTTAATACATAAATTAGTAATAATTTTTTTTTTTAATATTGATAGATACTGTAGTTCTATATTCCAACAGATCTTCAGATACCTTTTGTATATTGTTTGTTGTGTCTAAGTAATGACCAAATGGTCCTGCATGGGTACAACTTGGTACATTTACCAAAGAAGAATATGTCACCTATTAAGTATTTCTACTGTGTATTTCTAAAAAGGGAAAACAATTTGATGAGGAAAGCTAAGATATGAAGTCCATTTTCAAGAAAGACCAAAATTCTCACAAGAATCAAATGAGCCTCTTCTGTTCATCTATGTTCAGCTTTTTCCTTCTTTTTTGAGAGTAAAATGTTCCACTTCAATGTCACTTCCTGATGATAGCAGGTCTTCAAGAGAGAGATTCCATGCATTGTTCTCTTTTCCTTTCTTTTACTTAGCCCATTTAATCATTCTGGTTAATTATTTCATCTCACAACAAAACCCCTTTTAATATTTGCAATCTTACTATATATTGTTATATTTAGCTTCAATGCAATTCATTTTCCAATACCCAATGATTTACCACTTTTAGATAAGAATATTTGAAAGGGGTTTAAGACAGATGTTACAGTATATTCCAAGAATTCTAGCCCCTATCAAAAATTCTTAAAATTTGATATATCTGACTGATTCTATTCCCCAGAATATTTCACTCCATTCCTCTTAAAAAAAAATAAAGCACTAATTCATACCCTGATCTTTAAAACAAAATATCCTGTTTGATTTATTGTACATGCTAAACTTGCCTGAATTCAATGCATCAGATTCTCAAAACAGAGTAAAATGTCCTTCGTTATCTATAAAATGAGACATTTTCATCCTAGATTAATTATTTGAAGATGGATGGTAATTAGTAAAATGTCAAATAAATGATACTTGAAAGGAGGCATTTGCTATGGATGTGTTCATGAGTAGAGCAGACTTCAGCCTTTGTACAATAATGACAGCAGTGTAAATGAGAGAAAACTTATAGACTTACCAAGAGCAGCCTTTTCAATAAATCTCAACTCAGCTTCAAAGTTTATAATGTCAAGGAATTTCTCTTGAACTGTATGAACTAAGAAATGCATGAGGTTGATTTTCTTATCACTGGACTTTGTGTCTAACAACTGGAAAATAAAACAAACATTCAAATATAGACAATCTCCATCAAAATATTTAAATCTTCTTCTGTTACAAGCAAAGGTAACTGTCTTCTAAAAGCTTCCCAAAGGAACTTGTTTTTGAAAAGTACACAGAATAAAGGTATGCGTTCCAAATTCTATAATGTTCCAAATTCTATAATATGTTTACTATAGTCTTTTGGATTGTGTCTGTTGATAGGACTCAAAAGAGTCTTTCATTATAAAATCTTCAGCATTCCCAAATGAAGGTCTGGTTTTGTCCTCCTCAATCACTTACTTGCTGCTACATCAAACAGCACCCACCTTTAAACACTACACTTCTTTCTTCTCTACCTCCCACACACAGACATGCTCACATCATCCACTCACAATCTAGACACTTCATAACAAACCCACGCTGACCCCATGAACATGGACCAGAAAAGTATCCTCCAGTGGGGACACACCAATTCTGTCTCCTTCAGCAGCAACAAAACTGAAACACTAATACTGATACAAAGAAAACATCCTCATATCCCACACCCCTCCCTCACTCACCTCCTACCCTCAGGTTCACTTCAGTTGTAGCATCTCACAATCACTGAAGATCTCTCAAGATGGAAAAACCCTTGACAATGGCTTGGCTCTTATCCTAATGACTGGTCCTTCTCTTCATCTACAGAAGATACTTCACACACCAATGAATATTGATAAAAATGTTACATCTTACCATGTCAAGACTTTGCAATTTAAATCCGTATGCTGGACCTCTCCGCGCGCTATTCATGTAGTTACCAAATGCTAAAATAATCTGTGGACAGAAAATAAATGTTTTTATGTCCTTTGTGAAATATTTTTGTATGAAGAATAATAGAGAGTTAAGTGGCAGTCTTCAGAAAAATAAAGAATGCAAAATAAGAGAGAGAGAGAGAGAGAAATTGGGTGGAGGCTTACCTCCAGCATCTTCTTGACCTTCTGAGAGTTTCTTATGGACATAGAAGCAGCAATCAATGCATTTAGTTGCTGAAAGAGAGAAAAACAAAACAAAAAATTGATTAGAAAAACAAACAAAAATAACAAAAAAACTTTTATTAGTGATTAGGATTTGGAACAAAAAAAAAAGGAATCCAATTTGCAAGATTTTCTTGCAAAAAATCTGTTATGACTAAAACTTGGCAAGTTGGGAAATCAGAGAAAGAGAAATATCACAAAAATAGAATAAAGTTGGAGGTGAGGACAGAAATAAGGTTTTCTGGGTTTTGTAAACAAGAATAAAGAAAAAAATAACTTTAATTTAGCACTTAATCCAGCCATATCTGGCCAAAATATTGTGTTTTATGTTCAAATTGGCCAGATCTGGCCTCTTACACCAACCCTACATCAAAATCTCAAAGCTATAAACTAACACACGATTAATTCCAAAACAATGTGAATAAATAAGCATTACATTTGAGAAAATAATCTGAATGCTGAAGGACTGAATTGATGTAAATTATGTTTGAATTGACTTTTTTTCCAACAAGTGCAAATAATGTTAATGACTTTGGTTGCCCCACCAACAGTGGACAGACAAAGGAACTGCATTTACTGATTGAAATTACTCCGTTTTACGTAAATGATTCAATTAAAACATTGCTACAAACGAAAGTCCATTGTTAATTATTTGTAATCAGTACAAATTAACAACTCTTGCTGAAAAAGAAGCCATGATTCTGGTGAAAGGATCTGAAAACCAAGTGAAACGGAAGTAAATCAACTTACTGGCTGCAAATGGTGAATGTTATCGTGGTAGTTACCCACAAAACTCATGATCTGTAACTTCTGGGATAGACGCTCGACTTTGCAAAGCTTTCAAAGAAATGCAGAGAGAGAAATAAATAAGTAAAAACATACATTTTGTTGTGACATAAATTACTAAAAATATTCCTTTTAAACCAATCATCATCATCATCAACATGAGGACATTCTTGTCTCAAGTCTTAGAACTCATGGGGTCAGTTAGCCAGTTTCTCTGGTGCATGAGTGACCAAGGTCACCACACTGCCCCAGGCTGCCATAAGGTTGCTGCTCATTCATAGCTGAGTGAACTGGACCAATGTAAAGGGTTTTGCTCAAGAGGACAATGCAGCACTCAGTCTGGGAATTGAAACCACAATTGTGAGATCCTGAGTTCAACACCCTAACCACAAAGCCATGCACGTTCACCTTCTACATTCAGTTAAGAATAAAAAAGACAAATAAGGGGTGTGACTTAAGTATTAAAGGATTATTTCCCTGTATTCACCAAAAAATTTCTCACTACCACATCATGTGAAAATGTGAACATTTGACCAAGGGGGGAAGCTTCTATAATGGATGCTTGACTTGCTAGAAACAATAGCTAAACTTATAGCACATATCACCTGTCTTTAAAAAAGGGAAGACACATCCCGTAATGTATTCCGTAATGTATGCCTGACATGAACAGTAATAATGTGTAGGTCTGCAGAATAAGAACCAGCTTGGTTTAACACATCACTTTTAAAACCGATTTCAGTCTAAGACCAAATATTTTGATTAGGCATCGCTAGAAAATGGTAGAGAAAATCTTCAATTAAATATCAAAGTCATTTCCAGTCAGTGATGTGATTTACATGAGAACTCTTTCACAACCTTGGAATTTTCTTCAGTAGTGGTTTCAATAATGACGATGATGATGATGGTAGTGGTGATGATGATGATGTGGTTCATGTTAGATGCCATTCATAATATTGTCTCTCATACAACAAACAAGCAACACACTGGCACTGATGTGACCCAGCCAGACCAATGCCTGAAGGCAATCACTTACATATACCTGTGGCAATTATAGGCGGAAAGGATGATGATGAAACCAATATTGTTTATGGGGGGATGTTGTGATATTCATTCAAAGCCAAAAACCCCCAACATCAGTTATTAAAGTGTAAAGATGGTGCACTTACTTGCAACATAAATTTATCTTCATCTGTTAATACAGCAATATTGGATTTGTTTCTTTCAAATTCTTTGTAAGCTTTAAACTGGAATGGACACACAGACAGACAGAAATGGTGAAAAACACAATGTTTATTTGGATCATTACTATCAACACATACATGCAAGGATATATATACATACATGTATGGATACAGGACGTCACCAACAGTGCAAACAACATGAAATATGTAAACAAGTGAGTTAAATATGTAAACAACAAGAAAAAAAATGGAAAACAGGACAAGTAAACACAGGGAAAGGACCCTTCATCAGTTGTCAGCTGCCTGTCTACTCCTCATTTCAAGCATTCAACGACAATATGAGTCTTTAAAGACAGTTCTCATAAAAATCTAAAATGAAATTTAGGATTTATAGAGGGTCAAAGTTGGGAACAAAAACACGACAGAGGATATATATATATATATATATATATATACGTACATACATACATACATACGGGGAGAATTCACAAAGAAAACAAAAGCCAAAGACAGGTGGTGTAGGCAACAAACAGATGTATTAGTATAATGCTCAGGAAGTGAAAAAGTCTTTAACGTTTCGAGCCTACACTCTTCCACAGAAAGAAACAAGGAGACACACACACACACACATAGCTAAACATACTTACAGCATCCATACCCTTAAGCATATACAAATGCATGCATACTGGGCTGGATTCAAACCTAGTAGAGCTCCTGGGCCCCTACAATTTTGCTAATTCAAAGCATAAGATAAAGATAATAAAGAGAGCCCCAGACAATTTGAAGAGGCACCAAAACTTAAAAGGGCCCAATAAATCAAAATAGGACTAAATTTCAAAAGAAATCTTTGGAATTTTAAAAAGATTCAAATTATTTGATTGCTGTAAATATAATTTTTTTAAATTCTTAACTCCAAGATTTAGGCTTCTCTGAGCTGAAGAGGCCCCTGGGCCATGACCCACACATGAATCCAATCATAATTATACTGCAAAGATGAATAAAACTGGAAAAAGGGGGGTGGGGGAGAGTTACCTGCATTTTGCTATTTACACTAAATTTTCTCACCAAATTAAAGTAAAGTTTTGTATTTTATGTCAAAAGGTGAAATACGTATTCACTTTGGTGAAAAGAGGAGCAGCATTCTTAAAGTGCCAAGTGTTACAAAGGAGTAGAGTTAAGGAACAAGATGCATTTCCTCAGCAAATCTCTGCTCAAAGACCATAAAAACAATTTCAAATAGTAACAAGTTGCAATAACTACAATGGTGTATGGTTTTGATATTCTCAGCTAAAAGAGACAAGCGAAATGAATTCTATGAAAAGAAGCTGGATCAATCTGATGCAACAAGGAAGAGAAAAGCCTCTCAGAGATATGAACATCCATAACAGAAAACTTGTGTATGTTGGTGGTCAACAGTAGGTTCCTTCCGTTTGATGATGATCTCACTACTACTCAATAAGGTGGAACCTGTTTGTCAACCCAGAGAACTGAAGCCAGCAGTCATGGACCATTTCCAAGGCAACACACAAGTGGTGGGGGGTGGTGCTTTTGAATTGTAAAATTATATAGCATCTTCACTTCACATCCATGTGCGTGTGTATACACATACACACACATTACAGATCAAAGGAAAAGCTAAACGGTGTGGGTACCCAGCAGGATGACCAAAACCAAACCATAAAATCAATCCATTGAAAACTTATATGATGGTTGGAGGAATCTTTCATTAGGACTAATTAAGTTTTTAATTTAAAAACTTAATTAGGTTGGTTCAATGACACAAGTAGGGGGGAGATGTCTGAAAACAGGACGAGACACGTTTGTGGTTGACAAACAATTCAGTTATTGAGCGTCATGACCTCCAATATAAATGAGGTCTTGTACAGAGCGGGATACAAAAAGTTTGAGGAGACACTCATTTCCCAAAACTAAAAATTAGGGGTTGTAATGAGCAACAAAAACAGAGTGTGAATTCGTCTCACATGAACAAAAGTTTAAAAAAGAGGCATTTAAACGTGAGCTATGGTGAGGCTGAATTCCAGAATGCTGTACATAGCATCCAACCTGTCTTGCTACAGGCTTCGCAGACACCAAGGGACGCCATCTGCATTCTTAGCTTCCCAATCCTTCCAAAAGTTTTAGCCTGGAGACCAAGCTTGCAGACTGGTCTCGGATGACTAAGAGGTTGTGCCTCACTGACACACACACCCAGAGATCTCCCTCGAGAAATTGCTTTGCCCTGACTAAGGATGCTTTTCTCATTTTTGCAGTGTTCCATGTTATCCTCTCACAGACCACGTCAATGATACAGAGGACATCTGGCATTGTGCTGAACTGATTTGCTATGTTTTGACATTTTTAGTTGAAAGAATAAAGACAGAACAAAAGAGACTTGTGATGAAAGGACTTTGACAAACAACTGATTAATAAAATGTACAATCAATCAATTAGTTAAGTGGCTAAATAGTTATCCAATTAATAACTTAGAAGTGAAATACAACCAGTGTGTTTATTATTGGCATAATGACCCTCCTGAGATGCAATAAAAAAGAACACATATATATATATACTTACTTCTGATTCATTTGGCAAAATGGTTAACAAAATATCAACCATATCCAAGCTAAGTCTTTGTAAGTCTAACCTGCAAACAGAATAGAAATATCGTGAGGAAATCATTGAAATGAGTTCATTCAAAATCTTCAAAAGCAACTCATTTTAACACAAAGTTCTTTCTAAGTATAACAAGATGTTAGACACCAGGCTGAGTCAATCACATACCATGTAAACACTTTTTTAAACATACATGAACATGTATCAGCTTGGTACAACCAAAATCTAAGACATTAGTACCATTACAACTACACTGGCACCATAAAGTATAATGGTATTTCTATAGAAAATTAACAGAATCAAAGACAATTTTATAATATTTTAACTAAAGTAAAATATCAACAGATAAGTGAAACTAAATCTTTGCTAATAGGTCTCACTCTAACTCATCATTTTAATTTTGCAATTAAGATGGGAAAATTGGCTTTAAGCACCACATCAACAGATTATTTTCTTATTACTTCTACCATTTCAATGTCTACATTTTTATATTTGCATGGGACAAACTCATGGTGTTCTACACCACACACACATATATTCTTTGCTGTTTGACAAAATACATTTCAACATTCTGGTATTCCAGGACCGATCACGTCTTGTTGCCAGTGACCAAGGTGTAAAAAGTCACCAAATAAATGTTTGCGTCCATTTGTAGTGTCTGCTAATTTGGTGAGTGCATTTATAGTGTCACCAGGGTAGTGAGGGTGGTGCTGCCAATTTGTAGTGTGAGAGTTGGTAAAAGGGAAAATATCAGGGGGCAATTTTTATAAAATATTCTTTAATTAACAAGAGCCGACAAGTAGTAATATGTGTAGCCTGTGTGTATGTGTGTGTGTAAGAGAAAAATCACATACAGTTGAAATATGGATTTTAGTAGTAAGTTCAGTAAATGTACTTTTGTGAAGCATGGGTAATGGAATATCAGAAGACAGTTTTTAAACAAATAATTTAATTTATTAAATTATTACAAGAGAAAGCAAATAAAAAGAATGTAGCCTGTATGTATGTGAGTCAGGTAAAGCATTATAACTTACTTTTGAACAAATGATTCTGTTGTATAAGCTAATAGGAATGGAGCTAGCTTAAGCGAAAAATATACAGTTCAGTATGAGGTAGAATTGTGACTGAGGTTACCCAGCATTGAGGAGAGAAGTTAGCATAAATGAAATGGGCTGTTCAAGAGGTGACAAGTCGAGAGCCAATATAACTCTGAATTAGCTGCACGAAGTTGGTGGTGAAAAATCAAAAGCTCTATATTGAAAGAGGGACTGTTGCCGTTGTGCCATCTTTTCACCAACTGCCTAAAAGTCTCGCTTCTCTGCTTGGACAGAGAACTGCCTTTGGTATTCATATGCACCCAGCCCTGATTGGCTGGAGTATGCCATAGCACAACTGTGCTATACGGCGACAACAAAAATAGCTTTCCTGACTCACTACAAAGTTATTTTGCTATTGTTTTTGCAATATTGTATTTGATTGGTGAATACTGAGAGTATTTATGATCCCACATCTATGTTCCTCACTGCTAACGCATTACCATTTAAACTGGCCATATCAGGCCCAAATATTTAACCTGTTTTATGTTCAAACCAGCCACATTCAGCCTCTCTCATCTACCAAAAACTAAACAATCAAATCACTGAAATCTCAAAACTATGAAATAATGCATGATTAATTAAAAACAATGTGCATAAATAAGCGTTACATCTGACAGAATAACCTGAATGCTAAAAGGTTAAACTTGTGACAGACCATAAACACTGATGTGCCAATTTGGAGTTCATTGTGTGTGTGTGACAGAGAGAGTGCATATATGCACCTTTGTATTTGTCCCTCCAGCCTGCCATTTGACAGCTGGTGTTGGTTTATTTACATCCCCATTATTTAGCAGCTCAGTAAAAGAAACAGAGTAAATAAGCACTAGAATCAAAAGTACTGGGATTGATTTGTTTGATTAAAACCTGCAAGGTGGTACTCCAGCCTGGCCACAGCCCAATGACTGAAACAAACAGAGCACGAAACGAGGAGAGAAACAGAAAAAGAAGAGAACAAAGCCTTACATAATAATTGCTCTAACAATTTCGTCATTTGTCATTTCTATCTTCCTTCTTGTGATTGCTAAAAAATAAGAAGAAAAAGATTTTTAACTTAATTTGAACCAAACTGTGAGAAAGGTGAAGTAAATTTATTTCAGCTCCATTTTATAACGAACAATTAATAAGTTAGAAAATTACTATTTTTAAATCCCACAACGAGAGATATTCAGCAACAATACTTTGGAGTAAAGATTGTTTGCCAACATAACATGGCAGTCCTGGTTTAGGATGAATGTTGCTGTAATTTAGCCCCAGGAGACATCATCTCCAGCTGGCTATACAACATGATCTGTGTCCTTATATTTTTGGACATGGGACACAGATTGTGTTGTATGTCCAGCTGGAGACAAATGTCTCCTGGGGTTAAATTACAGCAACATTCGTCCTAAACCAGGACTGCCATGTTATGCTGGCAAAAATCTTTACTCCAAGTTAATGAGTACTTACAAGTAATTAATATGCATGTATCTGTTTCCAGGAATGTGTTTAATAAGTAAAATTGGTCAGTTCAATAGTTACACTACTTTCTTTAGTAGTTATTTGTTTGTGGATGGTTGATGGGTTGAATGTGGTGCAGAAGAAGAGGCAAGAACTCATCAAAAATGTGCATATCCACGCATCAACTATTTTTCTATCTTCAATAACATTGTTTACACAGATGCATTCGTATATATGAAACAACTTTCAGTGCTGGCTCTAATTTCTATAGAAAACCTGTAGAGTTAACTTCAAAGTGATTCAATAATGTGTTTCAGAAATAAGTGGTGAAAATGTTACTTACCAACATTTCGTAATCTATTTGGCTCAAGGAGGCTTATGTTTTCAGGTTTCTTTAACTTTTTAAGTAATTTAGGAGTCCCAACAGTAGGATCCCGGCTAATTGGGCCGGCAGGCCCCAGACGAAAGAGCTCCTCAAATTCATGAAAATCTATCACCTAGGAAACAAAAGAAATTACGTAGATCAATAAATAAAATCAATCACATGGTACTTTTTACTCAACTGAAATTCACGAAGAAGTTCTTGTTATCAAATAAATTAATGATTCAATATGATTTATGGAACTCATTATCATCATTTAATGTCTGCTTTCCATGCTGGCATGGGTGGAACAACAACTTTCAAACAAAAGATCACAGAATGAAACACTGGATATTGATGCTTTGAAATTATTGGTCAAATATATTCAATGTTGTTGTTGTTATTTTAGATATCAATATTGTCTATGGAACAACGAAGCAGATCATAGCTTCTTTTTTGTGAGGATATTTTGATCACAACCATTTTTGAAGCAGTTCTCAACATTCTTTGACAGAGCAGCACTAACATGTGGGAAGTGTCAATGATTTTTTGACACTGAAGGACTCTAAAGAGGAGATGCCTAGCTTCAGTTTTATGTCAGCAATGAAGAGATAAATATAAAGCACCATTTGAGTGTGATCCCTGCCAGTGCCGCCTGACTGGCTCCCATGCCGGTGGCACGTAAAAGGCACCCACTACACTCTTTATAAATATCCTAGAAATTTCACACTGCCTTGGCTTTGATCTCTCATTTTATTTAATATATGTGTGGGGGGGGGGTGCAGGCATGGTTGTGTGGTAAGAAGGTTGCTTCCCATCCACATGCTTTCAGGATCAATCCCACTGCATGGCACCTTAGGCAAGTGTCTTATACCATAGCCCTGGGTTGACCAATGCCTTATGAGTAAATTTGGTAAATGGAAACTGAAAGAAGCCTATTGTGTATACATGTATATATATGTGTAGTGTCTCCTTGTCATGCCATCAGACGATTGTTGTAAATGAGTGTTACTGTCAAACAAGTGTTGTCCTTTGTTTCCAATCTTTCCATGACAAACATGTCTAGCCACAAGGAATATAATCTTCATTGAAAACAGGTAAGGGTTGCCAACAGGAAGGACATCTGGCTATTAAAAATTCCATCCAATGCATGTAAGCAAGGACTGAAGTCTGATGTAGCAAGGTTCTTAAGTCAGAAAAGTTTTTAAAAAAAGTCATTCAGCAATGAAGAAGTAGTTTGGTGTTGGAATAGATGAGTTGGTCAAATGTATAAGAATCCCAATATTTAATTAACATAATCAATGAAAACCTTTATTAGCTTCAGAAAACAGTGAAGTATGCAAAGGTTTAATATAAAGAAAATTGTGTGGAAATGGGTAACATAGTAATTAAAAACCTAGTAATCCATTGGTTACAAGGTCAAGTGCTCCAGCTGATTCAATCAATGGAACAGCCTGCTCGTAAAATTAATGTGCAAGTGGCTGAGCACTCCACAGACATGCATACCCTTAACATGGCTGTCAGGGAGATTCAGTGTGATGCACAGAATGTGACAGGGCTGGCTCCTTTTGAATTACAGGTATTTCTTTATTTCATGATGCCCCAGTCCACTTGGCTGACAAAAATTAGTGTCTTGCTCAAGAACACAGTGTGCCACCAGGAATCGAACTCATGACCATGTGACCATAAGCCAAATACCCTAACCACTAAGCCAAGTGCCTTCAGCATAATAATCAGTTCAATCATCCACCAGTCACACAACATCAGCTGCTGCAGAATTTCCAGTCTTCTGTCTCCATCATGATTTACTCGTGCTAAGGGATGAAGAGGTTTCCAATTACAGTGATGCTGTTATGGAAACACATCCGAAAATGTCATGGCTCCCACCTACCTTCATCATCATCGTCGATTAACACCCGCTTTCCATGCTAGCATGGGTTGGACGATTTGAGTGAGGACTTGCAAACCAGATGGCTGCACCAGGCTCCAATCTGATCTGGCAGAGTTTCTACAACTGGATGCCCTTTCTAATGCTAACCACTCTGAGAGTGTAGCGGGTGCTTTCACGTGCCACCGGCACGAGGGCCAGTCAAGCGGTACTGGCAACGGCCATGCCTAAATGGTGTTTTTTTTATGTGCCACCTGTACACCGGCACAAGTGCCAGTAAGGCGACACTGGTAACGACCTTGCTTGAATGTGTTTTCACATGCCACCAGCACAAGAGCCAATAAGGTGACGCTGGTAACGATCACACTCGAATGGTGTACATGTGTGTGTGTATATATATATACACACACACATTTATCTATAATGGGCCTTCCTCAGTTTCCATTCACCAAACCCACTCACAAGGCCCTGGTCGGCCGGAAGCTACAGCAGAATACACCTGCCCAAGGTGCCACGCAGTGGACCGAACCTGGAACCAGGTGGATGGGAAAGAAGCTTCCTACCACACAGCCATGATTGTGCCTGTACAGAACAAAACCAGTATGGTCTTCTATTGGTGCTATTTGGAGGCAGCACCCTCCCCCCGAGTCAACCATATTGAAACACACCAAGGTTCTTTTTGTAGTAATATAACATCTCTCTTGCAATGTCTGTATTGTGTAAAAATGGTTTTAGTGTCCTTGGCGGCAGGGGTGGGGTGGGGGGCTTTTGAAGACATTCAAGTCAATGCTGAAAGCTCAATACTGCAATGGCTAAAAGTCCCTCAGATGTTGTCCCCCACCATTTAAGCCAAAACATTACTTTATTACAGTCAGGAAGCATTATGTACAGCCAATATACTTCCTCAGCAAGAACCAAGCCCTGCAAGGTGGGATGGTGGCTGCTGTGGTGAGTGTCGCCGACCATCCTCCACAGCAATACCATCAGACATGACTGTGAGGTGCAGCCAAACCTACCATTCATTCTGGGGTGCACAACCCCCTACTCTCTCCCCACCGCTTCTGCTACTTAAACCACTTCCCTTTTTCCTTTTTCTTTGTTTCTTGTAATTAAATTGTGATTCAATCTTTGAATAAAATTTTGGCTGAAATTAAAAACAAAAGAAAAAAAAAGAGAAAAAAACCCCACTTACAGTCATCAACTTTTCATCGTCAAGATCTGAGAAGATGGTCCCTTTCACTTGCTGAGGTTTGAGAGGGGTCCAATTCAACAGTGGTAGTCGATATTTAGACTGCACTTTCTTTTTAATGGTCATCGCTAAACAAAAAGAAATAAATTTTCAGGTTAGATAAGGAAAATTATCTTCACAAACACATTTTCACCAATTCAAAGGTTTTGTTAAAAACATTAAAAAAAAGGGGGGGGAGACAAGAAAAGAAAGGTGCCTGGCCCAGTGGTTAGGGTGTGGCACTCACAATGATAAGATCACAGTTTCGATTCCCAGACTGGGCAGTACATTGTGTTTTTGAGCAAAACACATTTCCCTTTTGCTCCAATCCACTCAGCTATGAGTTCCAGTCACAGATGGGAAGTTAACATGTGATGGACCAACATCCCATCCATGGGTTGAGTGTTGTAATCACAGTCACTTATATGCCAGTGAAACCAGGTGAAGCCCCAGCCTTATGAGGTCTAGGGCTGATGACAAACTCAAGTTTATCGACAAACAACAGCTTTCCTGAGCTGACAGACAAATAGAATGAAGTAACTTGCCCAAAGAAAGAGCTGTATTTAAAAGTTTATTGTGGCTAAGGTCAGCAGCCCATCATCGCTGCTTCAAGTTCACCTGTGAGGTACAAATAAAACTACTTGACAGATGAGGATGACTTGGCAGTCTGGACACACCCAGGGTTTCAGGTAGCCCTGCAGCTTAAATACAAAGCCAGACACCCTATCAGCCCTTCCACCTGGCATTCAGCAGAACATCCAAGCTGTAACAGATGAAGGGATGGAGAACAACCCCAGCAGCAGGGGTGACATTTTATTGATACTGAAAAGACCGAAAGCTAAACGAAACTCAACACAACTTGAACTCAGGTAGCAAAAATTTGCAACAATTATCACAATGTATCCTCATGCTGTTAATTGAATATCCTCAGACATTGCAAATATCAACATTACTCTAGTATCAACAACCTTTTTTTCATCATCATCGTTTCACGTCCTTTTTCCGAGGCTGGCAACAGCCATGATCGGCTGGTGATTTTTACATGCCACGGGCACGGACGCCAGTCAAGGTGGCGCTGGCATCGACCACGTATGGATTGTGCTTTTTATGTGCCACGGGCACAGGTGCCAGGGGAGGCTGGCAATAACCACGATCGGTTGGTGCTTTTTACCCTGACTTTAAGCTTTAATGAAATCAATGGTAATATTGTTTTTGCTTTTGGTACTCAATCCTTTAGCATTCAGATTACTGTCACATGTAAGGGTTTTGTTTTTTTATTCACCTTGTTTTAACCTTTAGCACACTGCATTTTGTCTAGAATTGTTTCCCTTGACACTGCCCTATTACTACAAGGAGAGAACTCATACAGTGATATGATGCACCTACAATGTGCTAAAGGTTAAATCAATCATGCATTATCTCGTAGCTTTGAAATTTTGATTATGTCATTTTATATTTTTAGAATGACATTGGGGAGAGAGGGGTGAGAGGCTGGGTTTGGCTGGTTTCAACATAAACAGGAAGAATATTTGGGCTGGACATGGGCGGTTTAAATGCTAAAGCATTAAACATGGTAGAGTTGTAGCATTCATGACTTTCCACAACTGCATCTGTGACATAAGAATATCAGTAATATCATAACAATGAAGTTTTAGGCATTAATATTAGTAAGGGAGCTGACAGTTGAAGCAGTCCTGTGCCAACTTTATTAGGGGAACACCTGGGTAACAAGAGTTATTTTCTCCTGCCCTTTGTGGAATGACTCACAACCTAACACCTAGGAGCCTGGTAATTCTCCAGAAATACACAAGGACAAAAACTTTGTAAGATACAGTTAACAAAATCAACTCCTGAAAGACTGGAAATAAAGCTGTCCCTGATGAAATGGCAAATTTTGCAATGACATTGTAGGATAGGTATAAGAGGCCAGATCAAACATAGAAAATGTAGAGTGTTTGGGCTGGATAGAGCCAGTTTGAAAGCTAAAGGGTTAAACAATCTTTATTCAGAGGCCTTTTGAGTGGGAATGATTGAGCTGAAGAAAATTGTAACTGGGCCCCACCCACATGGCCATGCACTGTTTATCTTGATATGAGATCACCATGTCACATGTGTGGTTGCAATGCATGTACCTGGTGTATCCATATCAGATGGGTAGTCATGATGGGTATATTGGGCTTCATATATTTTATCCCTCAGTCACTCTGATGGCATGCACTGCTCTCTCACTCAATAATAATAATAAAATGAATATACTAAATGAATATAATAATAATAATAATAATAATAATAATTTTTAAAAAATGAATATACTAACCACCTGTACCATGTTCGGTTTGCGGAGGGGGAGGGGGTGGGGGAGGTGCGCCTAACATTCTGGGAGGTGGTGGTATACTTGATATTGGAGGTGGGGGAGGTGGTGGCGGTGGGGGTGGAGGAGGCGGAGGAGGTGGTGGTGCCGCTGGTGGTGGGCCAAGTTTCTCCAGTTGAGTTGCTGTTGGCAAAACATCGGGTGCATCTGCAAAGGAAGGGGAAAGAAAGAAAGAAAGAATGAATGAAAGAAGCAGGATTAAATCACAATTTGGAAAGAAAAGAAAGAGAAAAAAACATGCAAATCTCTTCGAAATATTTAATCTCTCCACCCCCACCCAGCCCCAGAGCAACTGAAACGAAGTGGTTTGAACCGGAATGAAAATCAAATGACCAACAATTTACTTACCATCAAACTATATTGCCTTTGATTATCATTAGAATAATAATAAGTTTCAAATTTTGCCACAAGGGTAGCAATTTTGAAGGGAGGGCACAAGTTAATTACACTGACCCCAGTGTTAAATTGGTACTTATTTTATCGACCCTGAAGGGATGAAAAGCAAGGTTGACCTCAGCAGAATTTCAACTCAGAATATAGCGACAAGTGAAATTACTCATTATTTACAATTGACAGGCATTTGTCCTCAACTTGTTTGTTGTTAACACAACGTTTCGGCTGATATACCCTCCAGCCTTCATCATGTGTCTTGAGGTAATTTCAAACCTGGGTTCTCATTCCTAAGGTATTTTTCAATGTTATTATTATTATTATTCAGGTCACTGCTTGGAATCGAACTTGGAATTTTGGGGTTAGTAGCCTGTGCTCTTAACCCCAAGATTCTGAGTTCAATTCCAGGCAGTGACCTGAATAATAATAATAATAATAATAATAATAATAATAATAATAATAATAATAATAATAATACATTGAAAAATATCTTAGGAATGAGAACCCAGGTTTGAAATTTCCCCAAGACACCTGATGAAGGCTGGAGGGTATATCAGCTGAAACATTGTGTTAACAACAAACAAGATGAGGGCAAATATCCGTCAAATGTAAATAATGTAAATAACTTCTTATCTCTTAAATATAGAAGTGAAATACTGCTAAGCATTTCATCCAGCGTGCTAATGATTCTGCCAGTTCATCATCAGAATAATAAATAATAATAATTAAAAATACTGTGTGTGCATGTGTTAACGAGTGTTTGCATGGAGGTATGTGATTTAGTGGTTAGGGTATTTGGTAAAGGCGGCGAACTGGCAGAGTCGTTAGCACGCCGGGTGAAATGCTTAGCAGTATTTCGTCTGCCGCTACGTTCTGAGTTCAAATTCCGCCGAGGTCGACTTTACCTTTCATGTTTTCGGGGTCAATTAAATAAGTACCAGTTATGCACCGGGGTCTTAATCCGTTTGTCCTTGTTTGCCCCCTCTGTGTTTAGCCCCTTGTGGGTAGTAAAGAAATAGGTTAGGGTATTTGGTTCACAATGATTGTAAGGTCATGAGTTCAATACCCAGCTGTGCACTGTGTCCTTGAGCAAGACACTTTATTTTTCCATTGCTCCAGTCTATTCAGCCGGCAAAGATGAGTTGTAGCTGTAATTCAAAGGGTCAGCATCAGTGTATTGTGCCATGCTGAATCTCCCTGAGAAGTACATTAAGAGTACGTGTGTCTGTGGAGTGCTCAGCCACTTGCATGTTAATTTCATGATGAGGCTGTTCTGCTGATTGGATCAACTGGAACCCTCATCCTCGTAACTGACAGAATGCCAGCGACTTGCATTTACTTGTGACTCGTTTATAAACATCTTCCCTTTCTTGGGAACAGCAATACTAAGAGAGAATTAATATTGTTCAAAGACAGGGTTTTTTAAAAGACAGAGAAAAAGAAAGATATTAAGGGTTGCACACCCAAACGCTAAAAAACTCTGCAAGTGTGTATTATGTATTAGCTAATTCAAGTGCAGAAGAAACTAGCTGGCAGAAGAACCAAAAATCATATTTTTAAAAAATTCCTAATAAAATTTTATCTGAAGAAATCAAATTTATTTTTATGATTTTTTTTTGTTACCATTTCCATTAAACACTCAATTAGTAGGTGCAGTCATAAATTAGCGACGGTGATCACGTCAAGGTCACTGCACATGGCTGGTCAGGAAACCTGTTAGAACTCATAACCAAAACTCTGGAAAATCCAGGTCCATAACAATTTGCAGCCCACAAGTGAGTCATACCCATTATCCACAGCAAGTTTCCAATGTGTACAGTTTGAATATTTGCTTCAACCACTGAGATCTGTACCCGTGGTCGGCTTCACCTCCATGCAGCCAGTGAAATAACTATGGTCAATCTTAAGAAGAGTTAATCAACTTGCATCCGTTCATAAATTATATATTTTTTATCAAGGTGAGAAATATATATCATTTAAGGGGTAACAAACAGACACAAACTTTGTGTTAATAAATCTCCCATTTGGAGAAGAAAGCAGGTAATAAAATAATGAGTGAGCAGATTATTCAAATATAGCAGAAGACATTACAATAAAATTCCACAAACTCCCACATTTGAGTGTGAATAAATATAGTAAATGTATATTAACATATATATATATATATATATATATATATATACACACACACATACATACATACATACATACATACATACATACACATACATACATACACAAACATAGAGTGGCCCAAAAGTAGAATTACAGTTATTTAACTATCTCTTTTGCATTCTTGTATTAACAGTTTAAATCATTTTTGGATTTGGTTTGCAAGATTCTTCATGTGAGTTTGTGTGCTGAAGCATATTCTGTTGTGTCTGGGTAGAGTCATTCTCTTTTAGTGCCTTATAATTTAAAACACTCACTGATAAAACTTCCACTTATTTCTTTTTTATTTTTCTAAAATTTTTGCTGCGTCTTGCAACCGTTTCAATAGTTTTGACTCGCAAAGGCACTAAAAGAAAACGACTCTCCTTAGATACAACAGAACTGTGTGTGTGCAGGAGTGGCTATATGATAGGAAGTTTGCTTCCCAATCATAGTTCTGGGTTCAATCCCAGTGCGTGGCACCTTGGATGAGAGTCTTTTACCATGGCCTCAGACCAACCAAAGCCTTGTGACTGGATCTAGTAGACGGAAACTGAAAGAAGCCCATTGCATGTGGGTGTATCCTACCACCACTTGACAACTGGTGTTGGTGTGTCTACATCTCCATAACTTAGCACTTCAGCAAAAGAGACTGATAAAATAAGTATCAGGCTTCAAAAAAAAAAAAAAACAGTACTGGGGTTGAGTCATTCGGCTTAAATTCCTCAAGGCAGTGTGCCAGCATGGCCACTGTCTAATGACTGAGACAAGTAAAAAGAGAAACAGGTTCGTTTGACTGTCGATGACTCAGTAACTGTGTTTCTTATATTTTCTTCCATGTTTTTTGCCGATTTTGTTAACAGGAAGCAGATTACAAAGGGAAACCTGTAACAATGGATGAGATTCTTCAGAGAAGCCAATGGAGTTCTCAGAGTCCAAAAGGGTGGAATAAATGGAGGCATTAAGTTTATAAATGTATGGAATTTACAAAGATTGTCCAGTAATCAGCTTCAGAATGCCATAAAATACAAGAATATAGAATCAGTCAGATTACCAAAATATATCTTTTACTACTTCTTTTCAATGTTTCAGCCATTTGACTGTGGCCATGCTGGAGCACCACCTTCAAGAATCAATCTCATTCCTTTTTTTTTTTTAAGGGTGACACTTATTCTCTTTTAGTGGAACTGCAAAGTTATGGGGATGTAAACAAACCAACACCGGTTGTCAAGCAGTGGTGGGGGACAAACAGACAGACACAAATATGACAGGCTTCTTTCAGTTTCTCTCCACCAACTCCACTCACAAGGCTTTGGTCAACCCAAGGCTATAGTAGAAGCCACTTGCCCAAGGTGTGCCATGCAGTGGGACTGAACCTGGAACCATGTGGTTGGAAAGCAAACTTCTTACCACACAGCCACACGTGCACCTATATTTATAAGAAATTGTGGAAGTTTTGGGGAAAAAATATCACTGGTAGAGCAAACGCTTGGATTTCAAAACTCCATATATGAGGACAAGTGATTATTTTACATATATAATATGATTTATTATCTAATAATGTGTGTGTATATATGTGTGTGTGTGTGTGTGTGTGTGTGTGTGTATAAGAAGATGAGGATTCTGATAGAATCAGGTACATGAAAAGGTATGCACCAGGTAGGGTTGGGTAATGTGTGTGGTTCTGGACTATGGTTGGTGAGAGTTGAAATATCAGATAGGATATTTCGGCTGCGAACACAGAGAAAACCAACCCTGTAGTTGGCCTCAACAGACACATCCCTGCTGTCCTCGTCATCACCGTTTTATGTCTGCTTTCCATGCTGGCATGGGTTTGATGGTTTGACAGAGGGCTGGTGAGCCAGAGGCTGCACCAGGCTCAATCTGATCTGGCAAAGTTTCTACAGCTGGATATCCTTCCTAATGCCAACCACTCCGAGAGTGTAGTGGGTGCTTTTACGTGCCACCAGCACATGGGATGGTCAGGCGATTCTGGCAATTCTTGGATATTCTTATGCTTTCTAAAATTACTTCTCATCTAATGATTATGGTCTTTTATAATGATGCAGTGTTCCGATTTTTCTATTAAAAGTTACATAAGAAATAGCTGTAATGAGTTGACAATTAGCCAATGTATGTTATTAGTTTAATTATAATACACCAAGGGAATTTATGTGTGTGTCCGTGTGTCCTGCCAAGTGGACAGTATTGGAATTCTACAATATTAAAGTATAGCTTGTCATTATTTCCAAACTTTTTTTTTTGATGGTTATGAACCATTGAAAATACATTTTGTATATAACAATATTTGTTAGGTTTTTTTGTACATATGAAAACCCGAATGATTTATGGAACACAGCATATCAACAGTAATAAAACATGTGGATTATATAAAAAAAAAAGAGGCAAAGAAATGAAAAAAACACAGGAAAGCATGCATTGAGTATATGGTGTGTTTAAGACATTTAAAAAATAACATTTAAATATATTCAATATTCACACATGAAACAACAATAATAATAATGAAATGTCTATTGATTTTGGGAAAGCAAGAACATGCTTGAAACAAAACCCAAAATAAATCCAGATCCCTGAAGAACAATTTAGTGTTGGTTCCCAACAGATGCATAATGTGAACATATGTTTTCTCGTGATAAAATAATAATACTCCATTATGCCTTAGTGTTTGTTCTGTTGGAAAAATTCTCTTTTGAAATCCATGGGGATTCTCAACTGGGGTCCACATGACCCTTAGCAGCCCATATAAGGGTTTGTTGTTAAAATTTAGGTGCAAAATAAATTGGTTGTATACAGACTATTTTAACAGGGTTTTTTTAATACAATTCCTAATATTATTATAAAAATTGGAATCAAAAGGGTGCACAGGTAAAAAAAAAAAAAAACAGCTGAGACCCACTGATCTACAAAAAGACCAACCTTAATAAATCTCTTGTTGTCTAGTTTAAAATAATAAAGTTCAAGATATGACCTGGTCTGAAAAAGAAGGAGATATTCAGAACCGGAATACCTCTGTTCTTAGTTTTTACTGAATCCCAGCTGATCTGGTTTAAAGAACATTAAAATAATCTTCAGCCAACAAGAGAGTCACCATATAGTTTATCTGCTAGAAAGAGCAGTCAAAACTTACCAAAATCAGGCCCTAGCATCTTAAAGAGTGAATAGTATAGCCTAAGAGAGACCAATCTGAAAACATAGAGACAGGATAGCCACTGCTAGAAAGCTACTGACCACAAGTTAACTGGACACTGACCTGGTGTTAAATAACAGCTACCAATGATCTAAAATTGCTAACAGACAGAATCTTACCAATTCTCAGCCATGGAAATAATTCTTTAATATTTGACATCCTAAAAGGGCCATGTCAGGTCAGAGATTAAAGTTTAAATTTTAATCAATAACCTACTTTAGAACTGTTAATGTTCATGTCCCAGAATGTACAATGTGATCTACTGACTACTGCTGGGTTTGAGCTTTCGTCAAAGGGGACATACAACAACAATCCAAATCAATGAAACCAGCTTTCTTTTAGTTTTTGTTTTGTTTTCATAGTTTTACATTTTTTTTTCATGTCAACATGGGTTAAACAGAACAGCAATGAATGGACACCACTGCTGCCACCACCACCACCTCTTCCTTCTCCTCCTTCACCCATGAGTTACTTGTGGCCAGTTCTTCCCAAGAGCAGGTCAATGGACTTTGCTCATGTATTGTTGCAGGGACGGTTTAACAATCAGCCAACTTAGACATAGAAGTGGTGCAAATATACTTGCTCAAAGTAGCTATGTCCACAGCTTCCATTTTTATATGAAGCAATGCTCATGTTCACAAGTAATAGTAGTAGTAGTAATAGTAGTAGCAACAGCAATGGTATAATGAATATAATAAAACAAACTAAAAATCCAGAGTAATATACTTGATACAAGAAGTACAAATCAATGGTTAGAGCAGGATTTGAACCCATGAAACTACAATAATTTTGCACTTTAACTTCCTAACCACTGTACAAGAACTAAGATCAAACATCTGTTGATAGTAACTAATGAAAATAAAAAAACAGATGTGATAGAATGTACGACTTCTCGTTGCCATTGTTATATCTGAACTGTTACAATATCAACCGTTCCTGATGTTCTCTTATGTACTCTCCAACTGTGCACCTTCTACAAGCACCCCACCATGTCTCTATTCAATAATTCCTACGACCTGGACTCTGTGACTGCACATTTGACACTCTTCCCAGACTGTTCTGTGCATGCCCATTTATACTAACTTGTAGAGTTCACTTTGCCAATCACAGGGGGTGTACAAATTCCCCATACAAGATGTTTAGCCATTTTTGACTATTTTCTGGTATTTTACTTTGTTTCGAGATGCAAAGTTTGGGCGTGGCCCCCAAATGATTTGATTGGCTACATCTCTGTCACAGTTATCTTCCAGTAATTAATGTTAAACAGAGCTTTAATTAACTATCCATTAGGAAACAGGTGGGGGATCCAGAACTAAAAGTAAGGGCTTCAGAAGGGTCAAAAGCCATATATATGCTCTCATTTTTTACAGATTCACTTTTTAAATAAATGAAAATAAAAATCTTTTTAAGACTGACAAAAACCAGGCAACAATACTGAATAAAACAGAAAGCACAATGTACACAAGTGATACGACAATTACAACAATAAAATAAGAAAAAAAAGGAAAAATTACTAAAAAGAATATCAAACAGTTGTGGTGCTTCACAATAATTTCTGTCACAACACCGAGACAGTTGTCTAGACTAAATGGTCAACAGAGACACATCTAATGAAGTACTTGTAATTAAGGTCTTCTTACACAAATATAACATTAACACATGCAATATTTATATATGCATTTGTTGTACAACAAGGAAATGTATGTCTTGGGGTACAACTGTTGAATGGTCTGTCTGTCAAAGTGTGTGTGCATTTCTCCATTTCTCTAAGTTCACAGTTACCTCTAGCTTAGATTAGGTAACCCTTGCAACAGATGATAATTTATGATTAGGGTCCTTCTTGGATCAGCCAACAGCCTGGACCCTCTGTAATCAGGTCGAAAGGGTAGATGAAATGAATGGTATCAACTGTTGTTAAGATGGAGCTTGTAGACCAGGAAGTTTATATTAATAAATAAATGTTTATGTAAATGTATGTAGCTTCACAGGTGCACGCTTGTAGTTGTGTGTGTGTGTGAATGAGCATGTGACTATACAAGTGGTTGCGTGAGTGGATGTGTGTGTGTGTGTGTGTGTGTGTGTGTGGGTGCATGCATACGCAAGCAGCAGATACAGGTCAGTGCATGTGTGTTGATGAAGATGTGTGAGAGTGAGTGAAGATAATCTCTAGTTCAGTCCCAATCAAGGAACCACTACAGGAAGAGACTGCCGACACCTTTCAAAAGCCATATCAAATGTGGTGACATGTTACAGCTATATACATGCTCCATGTGAGGAAAATATAAAATATCTCTCATGATCCAACAATACATCTCTCCATCATCCACCCAACCACTAAGCCATTTATATGCTACTCTCCTCACTTCAATTAAAAAAGAAAACCACCTCCAACCATTTTCCATTGTTTACTGTGTTAGGGTAAATATAATTCAAAGATCTCTGATCCTAAAATGAGTAGGGAATTTATTTTTATGAAAAGGAGGAAAATATAATTTTATTTCATCAAAATAAAATCTTTTGAAGAGAACAAGGCTTTATGACACCCAGAAGGAATTGCCTTATAGACTTGGTTGTGGTGACTGCTTAGTCTCAGAACAACTCTGATCTAACAGGCAAAAGATCAAAATCACTCCAGATGTAGTCATCCAGTCTTTTTCCCAACATAATATTATCTAGGGTTAGCTTATCCAATGTGACCTTCCATCTTTAGGGAGGCATGGGGGTGATTTAAAGGAGATTTGGCTGCTTGATCTAGCTGGTTCAGTAACCACATCAATGCTTTCTTGTTGATGCTTTTCTTAGTTTTGAAAAAATATTTCTGAGAAGTCACCAACAATGAATTTAATGTTGTTATTGGATAACCTAACGAGTGACAAGTGTGTATGATTGCCACAGGTGATAAAACTTGAGCAGAAACAGCAGAATGAAGAGCTTCTAAAGTAGAATGAAGCCACTGTTTGACATGATGTGGTTCATCATCATCATCATCATCATTTAACGTTCGTTTTCCATGCTAGCATGGGCTGGACAGTTCGAACCCGGGTCTGAGAAGCCAGGAGGCTGCACCAGGCTCCAGTCTGATCAGGCAGTGTTTCTACAGCTGGATGCCCTTCCTAATACCAACCACTCCGTGAGTGTAGTGGGTGCTTTTTACGTGCCAGGCGAGGCTGGCAAATGGCCACGATCGGTTGCTGCTTTTACGTGTCAGCGACACAGACACCAGTCAGGCGGCGCTGGCATTTGCCATGTTCAGACCAAACAAAATAATAAGTAAGAAGGAATATTAAAAAGCAAAAATTTTATGGATGCTGTCAAAACCTCTTATGAAGACTTTTTATATTCCATTCTCTCTCTCAAGTTTCTTGTAGTGCCATAAGACACTTTATTTTACATAGCACCAGTCTGCTCAGCAGGCAAAAATAAGTTGTTCCTGTAATTCAAAGGTCCAGCTTTGTCACATTCTGTGTCAACAAGCAGGCTGTTCCGGCTGATTCGATCAGCTGGAACAGTTGTCGTTGTAACTGACAGTGCTCAGATTTGAAATTTTTGGGGTTTTTAAAAAATTTTTTATTCATTTTTTCCATCAATCCAGCTGACAAAAAGGTGATGTAGAATAGGGAGGTGCAATGAAGTATATACACAGAATCCTAAGAGAATGGTCCTGCGTTATGACTTGAATAGGTGTGTGTGTGTGTGTGTGTGTGCATATTTTTTCTGTTGCATTCAACCAGAAGAATATGCAGTCACTCATAAGTCTTAATATTTTACATGTACAACATTCAGATGACTTTTCCAAGTGGAAACATTGAAGACCAAACTCAGGCAGAAGTACTTCATTAAACCATGAATCTTATTTGACCGATACTTACCTTGAAGGGAAGACCACAGTTGGAATACAGCTTCTGAAGGCTCCCCTATTGGATTAGAAGCATGGGACGGCTTAGTTTGACGGGCAGCTGTAGTGGACAGCTAAACATTAATGATAGCCCATTGAAAAAAAGGTCTAAAGCAAAGAAGGTCTAAAGTAAACCAGGAGAGACGTCTCAGAAACTGCTGAGAGCATCGAAATGGGTTTAGTATAGGCTATCCAAACATGCGTCAACATTTTAAAAAATGGACTACAAACTCTTAAGTCGGAGTCGACTTGATTGAAAAAAATAAAAATAATAAAAAAAGAACTCTGAAACCCACAAAGAAAAACTATAATTATAGTAAGACAAAAAAGTATATATATAAATATAGGGGTGGATATTGAACTAAAGCAATTGGAAACTATATTATAATAGCTTTGTTTTAGGAAAAACATCATAAGACAAAAAAAAAAGATAAAATGTGAAACTATAAAATAAAAATGTCAACAATTTTAAGTAATTTTTCAATGTTAGTTTATCGAATATAAACAACGACATGCATTGAACTTATGAAAAAAGGAAATCTCTCAGAACAAACTTGAAAAGAAAAACTAAAGGTAAGATATGGAGTTTTACCATTTGTAGAAAATTGTCGATTAGCAAAGGTGTTGTTCTTGTTAACATGGGCTATAGTTAAATATAACCAAAGATTAAGTTGATAATTAATTGGTTACAACAACAGAATCAGGAATAATATGGGATTCAAAAATAGATTATTATTACATTATTAATGGAAATTTTCATCAGAAAAGTATTCATTTCTCTTACTATTTCTATAAACTGCAGTAGAAATTGTAAGATTTACTAGATTGCCTCAAATATCTATTTTAAATATCTATAAAATTTTACACTACTTTTTCCATGTTGGCAGGAGTTGGACAAGATTTCTTAGGGCAGTATTTCTACAGCCAGATGTCCTTCTTGATGTCAACTCTTGCTTTTTTTAAGTGAGGTATTTTATTTTGCTCGTGTTCACAGGTTAACCCACTGAGTTGTGAAACATCAACAATTATCACTGGTGTCATACAAAGATAAAGTGAAGGTGTGCAGAGACAAATGCACACACATGTGTATGCGTGTGTATATATATAGATATATATATACATACACACACACATATGACTAAGTAGCTAAGACGTTTGCTTTGGAACCATTTAACTCCACTTCACAAATAGACTCTGTGGTTAGAGCAGCAGCAGAACAACCAGAAGAACAACTCGTCTAGTTTAGTCTGTCTTTACAGGCTTATTAAAAATATTAACTTCGTCTGATCCACACACACACACACACACACACACATATATGGAGAGTAGCTTGCAGCCACTTATGGACAATGTAATAGAGAAAAAACACTGCTTTCTGCTCATTTGCATATTAGTCTGTCTGCAGATGACACACATCAATTAAGTTCTGTGACAGTGTGTTGTAAGTTGTAAATAAATTTACTTGGATATCCATTTAATGGACGTCTCTGCACCCCCCTTTCGCCTCACTGAGCAAATGGCCGTGATGAGGCAAAAGCAGTCCTGAAGAAGACGCTTTAACTACAAACAATAATGGTTGATAGATTCGGATGTCTCCCTTCTCACAGAAAAAGAGATCTGCTTGGTTTAACCTCAGGGTCTATTTGCTCACTCAGACTAAATGCCTGTTTATCAAATGATATACACAGGTAAATTACTGTACAACTTATATATATACACATAAGTATATATATATATATATATATATATATATATATATATATATGTGTGTGTGTGTGTGTGTGTGTTAGTGAATGTATGAACACATACACATCATCATCATCATTTAACGTCTGCTTTCCATGCTATCATGGGTTGGACTGTTTGACTGAGGGCTGGCGAACCAGATGGTTACACCAGGCTCCAGTCTTGATCTGGCAGAGTTTCCACAGCTGGATGCCCTTCCTAACACCAACCACTCCAAGAGTGTAGTGGGTGCTTTTACGTGCCACCAGTACGGGGGCCAGTCAGGCAATACTGGCAACGACCTCGCTCGAAACTTTTTACACACTTCCAATATTATAAAGCAATGGAAGGATTTATTCAGATAAACTAAATAAAGTTAAATCTAAATGTTTTCTTTTCCTCTTGAGGCAAATAATATAATGTATATATAGCAAGAGATATACAATTTTAAAGAAGTCAACAATTTTTAACGTATAAAAGAAATCAATATCTTTTAACAAGAAAAAAAAGTTTAAACAAAGATTAAGGGACCGGCTCTCAAAACTCCCTGAATTACTTCAATTTTTTTTTTTGTTGTTTTTGCTTCAGTATCTAAAAACATGATATGAAGAACAATGTGTGTCAGTGTTATGCAGTCAAACACTGCACGATGAACAACTGTCAACAATGTGATTTCAGGTGAGGATGGATCTCAACACGCTTGGTCGGCATTCAACCGAATATTCTATCACACCTTTCCAGGCAATGTTGTTTGGAACAATTAACCATCAACAACAACAATTGAAGAAATTAATTTATTTATAATGTTTATAGTCTAAACAATTTAGCAAATAATAAAATACAATTAGAATAAATGAATGTTATTATAAATGGAACAACGAGGAAAACAAAATATATTCACTACTTCAGTCTTAACTGAAATTGTGAATAAATCTCTTTCTCTCTATTCACCAATGTGAGGGATTTTCATTTTTTAATTAAATTAATAATTTATGCTAATTTAGTAATTCTGTATTCCTGTATCTTGTTCTTTGTTTAGATGCCTAGATTTACTAATCAGGTTCAAACCCACAAAACCAATCTAGGAGGGTAGAAGGAAACTCTAAGGATAAGAAGGGACTCTGGAGTTACTATGGGGAGGATCAACAACTACTAAAAACAATTCAACACACTAAAGGATGAGATAAAATATGAGAGGGAGAAATAAAAGCTTTGATGAAGGGCGTCATTCCAATAGCACCTACCACCACGGCTATATTTGCAAGTACATAGAGGAGTACTATGTTGAAGTTCCCGGGCCTGAGCCCAGTCAGCCGAAAGGACACGCCTTATATGGCCTGGAGAGCCATGAATATTGTATGATCCTGCAACATAAGGCAGCAGACAAGAAGAGATCAGAGATTTATGACAATAACCTTCAGTTAACAGTTCTTACAAGATGAGAGGAGAATGAGGAGCGTCAAAGCAACGGGTGTTAAAGATCTTGCCTAAGGACACAATACAATGTCTGCACTAGAAACAGCAAACAGTTGTCTGGTCCCTTTAACCACCAGCCATTGCAGAAATAACAATAATGAGATGACAATCTGGGTAAGAAATGAATAAAAGAACATTTAAATATTAGCAGAAAATGGCTACAAACATTCTCTTCACTTTGTATAGTTTCTATAAAATATTACAACAAATTTCCTTAGCATCTTAACATTAATTTATCAATGCTTCAAAGAGTTATATATACATATAAAGGAAGGGGGTGTATATGTATATATATATACACATGTTTAACATATGCACATGGATGGATGGATAAGAAGGTTGAGAGAAGGTTTAAGTACCAGCCATTCAACCATAAAATGAAGTTGCAGGGAATCAAAAAGAAGATAGTGAAAGCTCAAAGAATCTTGCCAGTAGCAGGCATTAAGTCTTATCTAAAATTACAAGTGATGGTCATCATCAATTTTATGCCTGTTTTACCATTCTGGCAGGAGTTATACTGAGTCGGTTGCATTCTCTGTTGCCAACCCTTACCTGTTCCAAGTAAGGTATTTCCTCCCCACTGATCACCACACATTGAAAGAAACAAATCAACAGAAACTCCAGCAGGTTTTGTTTACTGCAGAATGTAAACAAGGACAGTTTACTCAAACGGCTCGAATGGGGATAAGCAGAACACAACACTCTTTTAAACTCCGTTTCCATCTACCAATTCCACTGAAAAGGAATTGGTCATCCTAAGGCTGTAGTTGAAGACACTTCAGAAAATCATTTATAATGGAATGACAATAATACAGAGGTCGTTATTCCTTTAAAAAATATTAGTGAGATAAAGACTTAAAACCATATTTAATCAAAGCTTAATAATTAAAAATGGAACTATCCTTTTTGGAACATTTAAAAGAAACGCATGTTATATAAAGGACACCATCTTCCCTACTTTATTAAATTGTGGTAGGAGACAGCACTATTTAACCACAGAACAAGTAGTTCTGTCACAATATTGGTACTGAACCAATGTGATGGCAGCTGTTCAGAGATTGATAACAACTACACAATTAGTCATTGTGTAGAAAGTAAGCAGTCTAGAGAGAGTTTTTTGTAAAAATGACCAAACAGAATTCTTTCACAAATCTTCCTGAATCAAATACAGTCTAATTTGAAAAACAGCAGAGATGAAATAACCAACCAGTTTATTGGATTTACATTGTGTGGTAGCAAGGAGAATTGTAGCTACTTTCATCCCTTTTTTTTTTTTGGAGTGTGGGGGGGGCATTAAATGGAAAGGAAGCTAAACAAATGTTTTTGTTTAGGTTTAATATTTATCAATTTACATCTTATATAGATATATATCTGAGAACAATAAAGTTATGGCAAGAAAGAGGGTCGATTTTTCTATCATTATTGTATAGTTGTAATGCATGTCTGTGGAATAAAACCAATAATAAATAGAATCAAACTAAAACTGCTCTTTGGAAACAAACCTTCGAGATTTTGTTTAATCAGTTCTAGTTCTTGAAGTTTAGCATCCAAAAGACTTTGCCGTTTCCTTGATTCCTCATCTTTTTCATTCACTACTTTTCGTAAGGTATTCATTTCATGTTCTTGGATACGAGCAAGTTCCTGAAATAGAGAAAGCATTATGTACTATACATACTGAACTGAGGGGGGGGGGTCTGTGTGTTTACACTGCATTCCTAGTCCAAGCTTTCTATTCTTTGAGTGTTCTTCAAACAGTACGAAACTCAGATTGGTGAGGAATGAAGCCTTAAATAAATGAATGAAGGCTTCTATAAAAATTAACATATTCTTCTGTTTGTTCAGCCAAGTATATGCGTGTGCACGCACACACACAGCAGATAAGACAGGGTTAATAAATCCAAGCTGGTTCCTCAGTCAAACTTTTGACTGAGGATATGCACACAGTTAACATTAATATGTTGTAATATTACAAATTCATTTACAATCCTATTCATGAAATGTATATTCCTTGTAGTGTCAAAATGCACAGAGCTAAAGAATGAAATGTAATATCATATATTCCAATCTTTAACTACACACACACACACACACACATATATATTTATTTATATATATATATATATAGAGATGAAAGAGAGATAGACACACATAAGCAGAAGAGACAGAATTAGTTCCCTTTTGATTGAGTAGATTCACAAAGCATAAAATTTATGAACATTTATCATTGCCCAGAGAATAAAGTCAACCTTACTCTCTCGATTTGATATGAGAAGAAAAATGACTCACAAATACATAATAATTGCTATTATGATATTAACTGATGCAACATGGACATTTTTGCCAATCATCCTTATTATACAACACCTACAACAGGGAGTGACAAAATGTGGCACTTGTATACAATCCACACCCCTCCTTTTTTTCTTTTTTTTCTACTGTCAGCTTTAAAATGAAATCTGGACAAGGCTCAGGACATTGAAACCAAATTTCAGACATCCAATTGAGCTGCAATTCCTCCATCTGTCTGCACTTGCTTCTAAAGGCTAATAAAAGCATAATGATATTGATGTGTGTATAAACAGATGCAAGCATAGACATGGTCGACTGGTTAAAAAGTCTACTTTGCAATCATGAGGCACCACTGCAGTGGCCCAGAGGTCTACGGAATTGGTTAGGCAGAAATAATAGAGTGGATGCCTGTTAGATAAATAGAATCTCACTCAAATAGATCCTCACTTCTAATAGAATGGAATGAGAGGTTGGGGGTGGGGAGTAGGTAGTTGCAACATTTGGGAAATTCCAACAACCAAAGATATAAACTCACCCTGATTTCTTGCAAGTCTTCATTTGCTTCAGATAACTGCTTCTCCAACTCAACTGGAAAAAAATTGATGGAAAATAGTTTTGAGTAACATGTAAACAACACTCACTAGATATCAATTCATGACTATGTGAGAGAGAGAAAGAGAGAGACAGACAGAGAGAGAGAGAGGGAAAGAGGGAGAGAGAGAAATTGATAAACACTGATTGTATTACTGTGTGTGTGTGTATATATATATATATATATATATATATATATATATATAGACTAGTTGTCAACATTGACTACATGATTGTATCATCATCATTTAACATCTGCTTTCCATGCTGGCATGGGTTGGACAATCTGACTGAGGGCTGGCAAGCCAGGAGGCTGCACCAGGCTCCAATCTGATTTGGCAAGGTTTCTACAGCTGGATGCCCTTCCTAATGCCAACCACTCTGAGTGTAGTGGGTGCTTTTTACGTGCCACCAGCACAGGAGCCAGTCAGGCAGCCCTGGCATCAACTACACTGGAATGGTGCTTTTTATGAGCCAGTCAGGCAGCACTGGCGTCAGCCACAACAATGATTTTACTTGACTCAACAGGTCTTCTTAAGCATATCATATTGCCCAACGACTGATGGGTACTTTAAAACGAGCCGGTTATGCAACAATGGCATTAGCCATGGCTACCTTCTCACTTGGCTTGCCAGGTCTTCTCAAGTACAGCATATCTCCAAAGGTTTTAGTCGTTTGTCATTGCCTCTGTGAGGCCCAACATTTGAAGATCATGCTTCATCATCTCATCCCAAGTCTTCCTGGATCTACCTCTTCCACAGGTTACCTTCATTGTTAGGGTGTAACACTTCTTCACACAGCTGTCCTCATCCATATGTAGCACATGACCAGTGTGCTACAGGTGTGGAAGCAATGTCATCTCTCTTGCACACTACATCTGATGCTTATGTCCAACTTTTCTCTCAGGGTGCTTACACTCTGTCTTGTATGCACACTGACATTAAACATCCAGCAGAGCATACTAGCTTCATTTCTTTCAAGCTTATGCATGTCCTCAGCAGTCACAACCCATGTTTCCCTGCTGTGTAGGATGGCTGTTTGCACACATGCATCATACAGTCTACCTTTCACTCTGAGTGAGAGGCCTTTTGTTACCAGCAGAGGTAGGAACTCTCTGAACTTTGTCCAGGCTATTCTTATTTTAGCAGCTACACTCTCAGAGCATCTACCCCCACTACTAACTTGGTCACCTAGGTAATGGAAGCTATCAACCACTTCTAGTTTTACCTCCTGGCATGTGATAGAATCTGTTTTCTGCACATTCTCAGTGTTTATTGCCCCTGTGCATATGCCACACATGAAAATTATCTTCCTGGTTAACCTTCCTTTGATATGTGTCCATAGCTTACAGTAGGTACATCTTATGGAGTTTCTATCTACACCTTTTCTACTGATCAAGCAGGGCCTGAAAGAATCTGTGATTTGTCTGCCTTCCTACTTACAAAAGCTTTGGTTTTAGCTAGATTGATTCTAAGGCCCTTTGATTCTAGACCTTGCTTCCACACCTGAAACTTTTCTAGTTCTGGTAGTGATTCAGCTACAAGAGCAAGGTCATGATCATATAGGAGCACCCAGGGGCAGCCTGTCTTGAATTCCTCTGTTATTGCCTATAAAATATATATAACTACATATTGACCAGAAGTAAACACTAACTCTATAATCAAGACTATGGATACGAAAAATTGACTACAGAGAATATAACAATGTACACACTGACTGTAAATATAGATTGTACATGCTTACTATATAACTATATAGAGTGCACAAGCTAACTACAAAACTATATAGAATGTACACAGTGACTATATAAATATATAGAATGTATAGACCCACTGTGTAACTACATAGACATACAGTAAACATTGGAATGATCAGCTACATATGAAGAGAGTAACAGGTATAAAATCATACCAAAAACACTGGAATTATGAACAGATTGAATACAGAAGACAGATTAATGAGTAGAATCTAATTAACACTGACTTGATAAAACAGAAGGTGACAAATGAAATTGTTTTGGGGCAAATTTTTGAATGAAACAAAAAAAACTATTAAAAAAATATATTTATTTTAATTTTTGTTTTTTTATGAGCTGAAAATATAATTATGAAAAATGCCATCTCTCACCTGTTTTGGCCATGGCCTCTTCTTCAACTTCTTGTAATCTTTCATGCATCTAAAAAAAAGATTTTAATAAATAATTTTTTTGTTATTTTCTTATAATTCAGAAACTTTACAATAAAGTTTAATACCTATAATTCTTATTTTAGACTATTAAGATTTACACAGTTTTGAGATTATTTGCACTTGATGGAATCGGATTCTCTCAGATCAATGTCTTTGATGTCAAGGTCTTCTACAGGTGACCATTCCACTGCTACATTCCTTACTAATTGGAATATATTCTTAGAATTCTTTCTCTGTTCTATTTCTACACACCTTCTCAAAGATCTTTTCAGATCTTTCACAGCCTTTTTGATAGATTCCATCTGATAGGAGATTAGTACATTGTTCCAATCAAGGAGTCAACTTTTTTCTAGTCCAGGAACAGGAGTTTAAGTCACAGTCAACAGAAACACATAATACTTTGATGAGGAACTTGAGAAGCAAGAATTTACACCTTAGTTTAAAACTGAGACAGTCACAAACCAGAACAGGTGCCATCGTAATTATGAGATGCAACAACACAATAGCTGTTTTAGAGGCTTAAGGACAGCAAGAAATACTCCAACTTCCATGGATAACAACAATAACTGACCAATTAACCCGAAACACCAATTGGTGAAAACAGAACAATAATGACTATTCAGGATTTTGTTCTGCAGTCATAGATTATAACCAGAAAACTAAACTACTTTGGTCAAAGGTTCCATTAGTTGGTTCCCATAAGGATATAACAAAAGGTACAGTTGAAGGTTTATCATGTAGACAGTCCAAGAGAAGGTATATCAAATAGAAGAAAACAGCATCATAGCTGGATGATGTAGTGAAAGGATCTGGACTGACCAAAACAAAGACAAGAAAAAACAGCTACTGAAAATGGTTGATGGCCAGGAAGAGTGGCCATAACAGTGCGGAGCACACTCTCGTTTCTCTTGACCCTTTCAACACCAACCTGTCTGAGACTATTTCTAGTTCAATGGTACAAACTTCCCCGTTTTAAAATGATCAAAATCAGAACCTTCCAACAGAATTTCATGCTAGCCTACGTGCTAAACAATAGCCAAATAATGACAAAGTTATTTTGCTAAATTCTTCATTATTTTCAAAAATTGAAAAGAAGTTATTGTATTTAAGGAGCAAATCATTCATCACATAAAATGAATTTTTATGACCCATAATTGTCATATTAGAAATGGTAGAAGGTAGTCTACAAATAATAATCAGTTAAAAACTGAATCAACAAAGAAACGGTTACTTACATGAGACAACTCTTCTTCAAGTTCAGCTACTTTCTCCAAAGCATCTGTTTTCGTTTCTGAATCCTCCAGCAGTTGAGCTACATCAATCATATTGTCCAAGTAGGCGTGAACCTGCACAGCCAACCTATCACTTTCTGTGTTTTTCAATCTCTGCAAATAAACAAAGAACATTTCCAGTCATTCTTAGCACATGAACTTGGGAAATATTGGACAGAGTTTAAACATTCCTACCGTATAAGGTAACCTTATGTTGTATCGGTAAACAGTGACAAATTGTTATTTATAGGATTCTAGTACTGATACCAGAAAATACATGCAGCACCCAAGTAAAGTGGTCAGCAAATGAGCACAGAATGCATAGGGTTGTGAGATCCCTTTATTCAACCTCTCTAATGTTGGGGCCATTGGAAAATGCATCTAGCACATTATGTAGAGTTGCAATAGAAAGGGCAAAACCTTTGTTACCGCTCTTGTATTTGGTTCTTAACAAACACTGATTATCATCATCATCCATTTTCCATGCTGGCATGGGTTGGACAGTTTGACAGGAGCTGGCAAGGCCAGGAGCCACACTAAGCTCTATTGTCTGTTTTGGCATGGTTTCTACAGCTGGATGCCCTTCCTATTGCTAACCATTTTACAGAGTGTACCGGGTGCTTTTAATGTGACATCATCACCAGTACTTTTTACATGGCACCAGCACTGATGCTTTTTACATAGCACCAGCACTGGTGCTTTTCCTGTGGCACCAGCACCAATGGAGTCACCATTTACCAAGCAAGATGAAAAAGGAAAAAAGTCTCGTTATATTTTAATTAACTTTGAGGAACTGAATGTCACAGTTGGTTGAGTAGATAAAATGTTAACCTAATAGCTAAAAGGTTAACTATTTGTACCCAGGCAATAGCAGTAGACAGAGTGTCAATGACCCAGTTTGGCTAACCATAAACATCTTCAACAAATACCTATTTCTTTACTACCCACAAGGGGCCAAACACAGAGGGGACAAACAAGGACAGACAAATGGATTAAGTCGATTACATTGACCCCAGTGCGTAACTGGTACTTAATTTATCGACCCCCAAAAGGGTGAAAGGCAAAGTCGACCTTGGCGGAATTTGAACTCAGAACGTAACAGCAGACAAAATACCGCTAAGCATTTCGCCCAGCGTGCTAACGACTCTGCCACCTCGCCGCCCATCTTCAACAAATACCATCCACCACAGTAAGCACCAAGCTGCTACAGCTACACAGTAAACAATCGTAAAAGAATAAGGTCAATGGCGTTACCTCTAAATAGTCATCCATTCCTATTTGAGTGAACTCATGCTGTAAATGGACCCTGAAGTTCATGTTGTCGACAGAATGTACGACTATATTCACAAACTGCATACAAGCAACCTAAAACAGAAAAATCAAAAATTTAGATATTAAAATCAAATGTAAAAACATCTAAATTAGAGTGAAAATCTAAATTACAGAGTAAAAACCAAAATTAGAATGTCATACAGGATATTCCATATCCAATAGAAATAAATACATTTTAGCAAATATTTGATAAATTAATTATAAGCTAATATTTCTCAGAATATTAAGGTTGTTAGACATTCTGGATTCTTTAAACTTCTTTCAAAGACTTTTACATTCACCAAAAATTGAACCAATGTCAACAATTACTCCAGATTAGAAATGTCCTGGGACTGGCAATTTGGTGCTAGAAGTAGAGCACCAGTGATTCGACAATACTGATTCTGTGGGAAATTCACCTGGTGTCAAACCATTCTGTATTTATTCTAAATAACTAATTGATTTTTACAAACCGGAGCTGAACAACTGCAGAAACAATAAAAAAATAAATAAAACTATAAAGATGTTTATAATTAGCAAATGAAAACAAAAAAAAAACAAACTAAAAGCTACATTTTTCAATACATCAATATTAATAATCCTTATGACCTCCACCTTAACAAAGGCAGAGGTATTGTTTTCAGTCGTGTTTGTTTGTTTGTTTGTCTGTGGACAAGATATCTCAAGAACCACTGAATGGATTCAGATGAAACTTTCAGAGATGTTTGGCCTTGTGACTGGCACAAACTGATTAGATTTTGGGATTGATCTGGTACCAGGCAAGGATTCTGGGTTATTTTTCCTGTTTTTTACTTAATTTTTGAGAGCAGTCAGGTTCATTTTTAGTATTCTTGTTTATGAGAGCAGTCGAGTTCATTTTCAGATATTCTCATTTCAAAAATCATCTCCGGCTAATCATTGAGAGGAAAATGGTGTTGCCTTGGCGGAGGTTTACGCTCTCCGAGTGCTCTTGTTATTAATATTTCATTGTGAATTTATGTCAGGCAAAGAAAAATTTTTTTTTCTTTTTTTCAACTTTTATTTTCCTTTCAATACAATTTCATATTTGCTTATCTCTATTTGTCTGGTTCCGCTCTTTCTACTTCCACCATGTTTCTCTCTCTCTCTCTCCCCACAACCATCACCAAAACGTCTGCTCCAAATTATGCCATTCTCCAGCAGATAAATTCATTTGTTCTCGTTTCCCCTTTTCCATGCTCGTATGAGTTGGACAGTTCAGCAGGAGCTGGCAAGCCAGAAGACTGCACCAAGTGCCAATGTCTATTTTGGCATGGTCTCTATGGCTGGACGCCCTTCCTAACCCCAACCACTTTACAGGGTGTATGGGATATTTTTACATGGCACCAACACCAGTGAGATCAACAACTTGCAAAACAAGATCCCCTCAACTGAGAGGGAAGTGGCTTTATGCCAGTTGATGAAAGGTTATAGTATGCCAAAGGGACAGAAACAGATGCCATACATAGCTGCCCCTATTAATTTATATTTGCTATTTTTCACATTTTTGTCCCAGGTTATTTTTTTTATTGACCCTTCCAAAAGATGAATGTTAAAGTTGGTCTCAGAATACAATGAACTGGAATGAACACCACCAGACATACAATCCCCTGCTCTAATAATTCTTCCAATAGCTGGCTGGCTGGTAAATAGATAAACTGGCACTCAGTTGGTTATAAAGACAAGGGTTCCGGTTGATGCAATCAAAATTAATGTGCAAGTGGCTGAGTATTCCACAGACACGTGTGCCCTCAACATAGTTCTAAAGGAGATTCACCATGACGCTGAATGTGACAAAGCTGGCACTTTTTAAATACATGTATGACTCAATTTTTGCCAGCTGAGTGGACTAGAGCAAAGTGAAATGAAGTGTCTTGCTCAAGGACACAATGCATCGCTGGGAATTGAACTCACAACTTTACGATTCCGAACAAAAAATTTCCTAACCATCTTCACAGACAGAAAGGTACACAGATAAAAGCAGAGAGAGAGAGCAAAAGAAAATAAGGAAACTACTTACCATGAAGTCTATATGAAATTCTTCATAATTTCTAAAGTACTCCATCAACGTATCAAAACGATGCCGTTCATTACAAACCTAAAACAACAAAATTCTTCAGTCAAAACAAGTGATATACCAAAGTCAGGAACAGAGCTTTTAGAAATAGGAATTAAATTTATCAAAACTTCAGTTACATATACTTAGTCTGTTACCATTTTTTCTTCCTTAACTTCCAGAAGTCTTCATAATACACTTAGACATACAACCATCCCAGTTTTAACATACAGACTTTGGAGAGATAAGTCTGCAGAGTGGATATTATAAAACTATTGGAAGATCCAACAATGATTTAGGAATATTATGAAGTAAACTGGGATAAAAAGAGTAATATGTACCAAGATTTGAACTCAGGACCTTGTGGTCAACAGCCCAGCTCTAATAATTGGGTAGTCAAAAAATACCACCATAACTCCAGTTAACAAGGAAAGATTAAAGCAATTAAAATTGGTTTCGAGAAAAAAGTTTCAATTCTCTACTTGGAAGTTTACTTCCTTGTGCATTTCTTTTAAATCCTCCCAGAGTTATGCAGTTTCCAAAAAGATATGGTTCCAGTAGCCACAGTGAAGACTATTTATAGAAGTGTGGCCAACACAACTGACTGACATGATAACCCTATTTCTGGACTGACAATCTCACTGTCAATAGAAAGGAAATTCTTGGAAAATTAAAACATCATTTGACTGAGAGACCGAGATTAGATAATTGGTTAAGGAACCATTCTAGAACTTTTCTCATTAGTCTTACAAAAGTCATAATACTACCCACATCACTTCTCAAATTAATAATCAAATAAATAAAAATATGACAAATTAAAAGCCTGCCAAAATGAGAATAAAAATACTTTTTTTAAATCCCATTCTTACCTCTTTAAAATTGTCAAATGCTGAAAGAATTATTTCATGCCCTCCACTGACTAGACATACAGCAGCAAGTAATTCTAATACTAAAGCTTTGGTTCTGTAAATAGAGAGAGAGAAAAAACAATAGATTTTTATATTCTTTTACTAAAATATAAATTTTAAAAGAATATATAATTAAACTGAACAAGCACCACAAAAAACCATAAAATTCCTTTTTTTTTTTTTGCAACAGTTTTAAAGTTTACAATAGTTTAAAAATCTGCAATTTTCCTAAGATATATGATGGTCTCAAAAGTATCTGAAATTTCTTTGTAATTTTCAAAGCCAAAGTTCCTCTTTCTGAAGTTAATTGTCCAAATGTAAAGTTCCCTCACTTCACAGTTGAATGGTTAATTCAATCTAAATATTGCTTTACATTTACCAAGATTTATTATTATTATTATTTAGTTTTACAGAAGACTAAGTGAATGATTAAAAAAAAAAAAAAGGTGAAACAAATCATTGAGTAAATTCACTCACCGTAAACTTCTATGATTAAGACTAAGTGCTATGCAGTTGATGGCATGTTTATGAGCAATTACTAAGTTGAAACCATACTGGAAAAGAAGACAAGATTTAATTAAAACATTTGTGAATGCAGATTTGTAGACACACACACAGTTTACTGTTCCATTAAGGTAAGATCAACACAAAAAGGACTCAATCCAATGAGAAATAAATATCAATATACACTAATTTAAAATAAGAGTTACTTATAGTTTCTTGCCATCGATGTAAAACCTGCCTAACCAGGTCTCCACAGCAACAAACTATTATTACAGGCTCATATTTTAATACAGCGTACATTAAATTATATTTATATTATTCTTATACCTGTTTCAGATATTTAATTGTGGCCATGCTGGAGCACATTCTTGAAGGGTGTTAGTCGAAGAAATCAACCCCACAACTTATGCTTCGTAAGCCGAGTACTTATTTGATCAGTCTCTTTTGCTGAGCCGCTAAGTTACGGAGATGTAAACACACCAGCATCAGTTAATCGATGGCAGGGTGGCAAATATATACATATATATACGACAGGCTTCTTCCAGTTTCCACCTACCAAATCCACTCACAAGGCTTTCGTCGGCCCGAAGCTATAGAAGAAGACACTTGCCCAAGGTGCCACGCAGTGGGACTGAACCCAGAACCATGTGGTTGGGAAGAAAGCTTCAACCCTAACCCTACACACATGCGTGCACCAATATATACCTGCATGCATATGTATATAGTGGTTAGTATTTTGCACTCAAAGTTGGGCAGCACATTGTGTTCTTGGACAATACACTTCATTTTCACATTGCTCTGCAATCATTTCAACATCTGACACAACATACAGTTATGCACCTGTGCAAGCAATGTCATTTTGATCGAGAGAGTGAGCTAATGCACATCACATGCATCTGATCACGACAAACAAATCATTCGTGCAGGGCATTCAGCAAGTAATTACAGAACACTGACACGTCATCTTTGTTGAGAGATGACTTCATAACCATCATTGTATAGATCAAATTGTTGGATCAGGTGATGAAAGTTGTGGAGAGGGTCATAAGCCCAACTAATTAGGGAGACGGTTAGTTTAGATGAGGAGCATTCTGGCTTTGTGCCAGGGAGAAGCACCACTGAGGCTATATTTCTGGTAAGACAACTTCAGAAGAAATACCTAGCCAAAGATAAACCTCTGTACTTGGCCTTTGTTGACTTGGAGAAAGCATTTGACAGGGTCTCCAATACCTTATCTGGTGGTCAATGAGGAAACCAGGGATAGATAAGTGGTTGGTGAGAGCTGTACAAGCCATGTGCAGGGATGCTAGCAGTAAGGTGAGGGTTAGTAATGAGTACAGGGAAGAAGTCAGGTTACAGTGCTCAGCCCCCTCTTGTTCATCATAGTCCTCCAGGCAATAACAGAGGAATTCAAGACAGGCTGCCCCTGGGAACTACTCAATGCTGATGATCTTGCTCTTATAGCCAAATCACTATCTAAACTAGACAAGAAGTTCCAGGTATGGAAGCAAGGTCTAGAATTGAAGGGCCTTAGAGTTAACCAAAATCTTAGTAAGTAGGAAGGCATGCAAATCACAAATCCTATCAGGGAGACACACTGCTCGATCTGTAGAAAAGACATAGGTAGAAACTCCATAAGATGCACCCAGTGTAAGCTTTGGACACATAAAAGGTGCAGCAATATCAAAGGAAGGTTAACAGGGAAACTAGCTTTTATATGTGGAAGATGCACAGGTACAATAAACACTGAAGATGTGCAGAAAATAGACTCCATCAACTGCCCGGGGGACAAGCTAGATGTAGAAGATCTCTTCCGTTATCTAGGTGACCAAGTTAGTAGTGGATGCTCCTAATTAGAGGTGGATGCTCTGTGAGCATAGTTGTGAGACAAATATTCAGCTGGGCAAAGTTCACGGAGCTCTTACCCCTGCTGGCAACAAAGGGCCTCTCTGTCAGAGTGAAAGGCAGATTATATGATGCCTGTGTGCAAACAGCTATGCAACATGACAATGAAACATGGGCTGTGACAGCCGAAGACATGCATAGGCTTGAAAGGAACGAAGCCAGTATGCTTCGCTGGATGTGCAATGTCAGTGTACATGTTTGACAGAGAGAAAGCATCTTGAGAGAAAAGTTGAAAATAAGAGGTATGGTCATGTGATACATATGGTCAAAGACGGCTGTGAAGATCTGTAACTGTGGAGGGAACCTGTAGTAGAGGTAGACCCAGGAAGACATGGGACAAGGTGGTGAAGCATGATCTTTGAACTTTGAGCTTCACAGAGGCAATGACTATAAACGAGACCTTTGGCGATATACTGCACTTGAAAGGACCTGTCAAGCCAAGTGAAATCGTAGTCGTGGCTGATGCTGGTGCCACGTAACTGGCACCAATGCCAGTGGCACATAAAAAACACCTTCCAAGCATTTTATATATATATATATATATATATATATATACACACACACACACACACATATATATATATATATTTATATATATATATATATAGATATATATATATATACATACACATATATATATACATACACACAGGTATGTTGGTGCAAACAGGTAGAATAGACCTTAACATATTTGTATATGCATATTCTTATTAATATTTAGCAGAAGTAACAGAGTGACTCTCAAGGTCTGAGAATTTTGTGCCAATGCACGAAACTCTCAGAACTTGAGTCACTCTGTCGCTTCTGCTAAATATTAATAAAAGTATACATATATATACATACACACAGGTATGTTGGTGCAAACAGGTAGAATAGACCTTAACATATTTGTATATGCATATTCTTATTAATATTTAGCAGAAGTAACAGAGTGACTCTCAAGGTCTGAGAATTTTGTGCCAATGCACGAAACTCTCAGACCTTGAGTCACTCTGTTGCTTCTGCTAAATATTAATAAAAGTATACATATATCTCTTTTACTTGTTTCAGTCATTTGACTGCGGCCATGCAGGAGCACCACCTTTAGTCGAGCAAATCGACCCCAGGGCTTATTCTTTGTAAGCCTAGTACTTATTCTATCGGTCTCTTTTGCCGAACCGTTAAGTTACGGGGACATAAACACACCAGCATCGGTTGTCAAGCGATGTTGGAGGGACAAACACAGACACACAAACTCACACACATATATATATACATATATATGATGGGCTTCTTTCAGTTTCCGTCTACCAAATCCACTCACAAGGCTTTGGTTGGCCCGAGGCTATAGTAGAAGACACTTGCCCAAGGTGCCACGCAGTAGGACTGAACCCGGAACCATGTGGTTGATTAGCAAGCTACTTACCACACAGCCACTCCTGCGCCTATGTATAAATATATATATAAATACACACACACACAAATATATACCTATATACAGATAGATACAGAAAAGTTAAGAAAATTTAGATAGCATTGAATTTCATTTCAGTTTCTCTGTGGAGACTAAAAACAGAGAAGTAAATTGTTTTAAATTGTATTACATCCATTTTTTAATTAGTAAAATGGATTCCATAAATATTGATTTCTGATTTGAATATTATAGAAAGTAAAAGGTTTCATTATTCTGTTGCTAAAGTTATCTGCTAACTAGTTTAGCATGAAGGAATAGACATGGTAACATTCAGAATCCAAGAGAAATGGTATTGCTCTGTATTAGCAACAATTAATCTGTAAAGAGTTCAAGTTGATCTGGTGTGTAAATCTGCAATAATGTTTCAAACTTTTTTTCCCGACAGGGAGGGAGAGATTAAGAGTTCTTGATGCCAAATTTGTAAAATTGTGGGTCAAACTTTACAACCTAGATGACAAGAACTCAATATTCTTTGTCCCCAAAGTGTTCAAAATGTTGGACTTCTTCACTCATCACAAACCAATTCAATGAACTCTTCAAATCTTTATGCTGAGGAGAACTTCTTTTTACTTACCAAACAGAGTTATCTACCTTGATCATAAAAGCTCACACAAGATATTTTTGTTAGATGTGAACTCATTCGACTCAATACATCAAAGCTGATCATTCAAACCTTTTCAAACCCAAACCAATAAATGACACACATACATATGATGTAACAGTGAGTGTTCATCATCATTGTTTGACCGTGGTCAAGACAATGGAATTTACTATCCTATGCCAGACTTCACGGTCCGTCATAGCATTACGGAGGTCCTGTTGCTGGATGCCTGTATCCCTGGAGATTACATCAGGGTAGGAGAGTGTACGCCCTCTGGTATCGTGAGCAGATGGCTTCCAGAGGAGACGAGAGGAAATTACCTCGTTTTCAGCTCTACAGCAATGTCCAGCAAACTGGACTCTTCTACCTTTCACAAGAGATGATACAGGTGGTAATTTCCCATATATTTGTACTTTGGTTGGATGACGCTTCGACAAGAGATTTTGAGCTCTCATAAGGAGGCGAGTGTAAGTTCCATCCAACTGCCTCTCAAGCTTCTTTGATAACGTCCAGGTTTCTGAACCATATAGTAGAATTGGTTTGACTGTGGCTTTGAAGATTTTAAGTTTGAAATCTCGACTTAGATTTGATGACCAGATCTTATGTATATCATTACAGGCTGACCTTGAAGTCAGAAAAGTTCCACTGGATACTGTAGTCTGTTTAATTAACATATTTATTAAAGACACCAGCAACAGATCACTGTGATATCAAATAGAAATTTTCTCTCTTCAAAATAACCATTTCCTTCACAAATTCTCTCCTTTCAACATAAAACCAGTGATATTTGCTCCACCTTGCCTTCCCTCATTGTTATTTTTGCTTCTAAACTCTCTTCTGGAAACAACAAAAATTCCAAAGCTGCTTACCTGATGATTCATGATCGCCCGAAGACACATAATACACACATGGACATCATCTCTGGGTTCTCCCATGTTTAATTTGGTGTTGTACTTCAAACCCCTAGGGGACCCCACTGTGTTGGACCTTCTCATCCTTCTGATGGGACTCCTAGATAAACCAGAATCTAAGCTTGCACTTTTTTCTCTGTTTAATAATTGTTCCCGTCTGAAATAGAAAAATATTTGGGAAAAAATATAGAAATCAATTGAAGTGCTGCATGAAGATTGAGTTTTACATAAGATACAAAAGACAAACACATTCTATACCGGAGTATAGCTCACATTTATCAGTAACTATTGTGACAAGAGTTGCTTGTCAGAATTACCTGATTCACCCATCTGCCCCTAGTCTCCTCTTATTGTAACCACACACACAAAAAAAAAAAGCCACACTAAATACTTTCCCTACACTTTTCTCCTTAAAACTACAACAGCCCTCCACAAGATCCTCTCTCTCCTCAAAGAAATTAACCTGTAGAATACTCAAGCTGAATATTCACTGTGATGGTCTTCACCCATCTGTAAGGACCAGCAAATTTGTGACTTGACCATGGGGAGGAGGTCAGTGACAATTCAATGGCCACTGCTCTTCACCAGACTGAAAAAATAATCCTTTAACCCTTCAGCATTCAAACAGGCCTCACACACCTACCCTATGATGCTATTCTAAAAATAAACAATCACGTCTTCAAAATCTCAAAACTACAAGATTAATTACATGATCAATATTGAAAAATGTGGATAAATAAGCATTACATTTGATAAATCAATTTGAATGCTAAAAGATTAATCTTAATTTCCCCTCTGCTAAATGTCATTTGGATTTTCTGAATAAACATAACCTTCAGTATTATACAATGTCAATAATAAGTATTTTACAAGCCTTCCTACAGATTGAAAAAAGTCCCTTCACATCCAAGTTTATCATCAGCAGACTAATCAATGTCTGGATTGATAATGAATTATGACAGAGCGGCCAACCAGGAAAATAAATTTAGAACAAAGAAAGAGACTACAAAACCCACCACAATGCCCACTAAATATGGAATTGATGTTATTTTTACTCCTCAGATCAGGTCTGGTTGAACAATCACAAACACTCCATCCAGGACCAACCCTCTTGCTTTGTTCTTTTTCTTTCAGACAATCTTATTAAAACTACATTATCCAACAGTGTGGTGGTTACGCTATTTGGCTCATGATCACAAGGCCAAGAGTTCGATTCCTAACAGCATGTTGTATCCTTCAACAAGGCGCTTCATTTCATGTCACCCCAGTCCACTCAGCTGACAAAAATAAAAAAGGACCAGTCATGTCACAGGGTACTCATGACAGGGAGTACTCAGCCATCTGCATGTTAATTTCATGCACAGGCTGTTTTCTTGATTGGATCAACGGGAACCGTCTTCGCCATAACTGACGGAGTGCCTGTTTCTAAAGCTTGGCCGATAACACCAATTGGAGTAAAGAGAAAGACGGGGTCTGGCAATCCATGAAGCTGGTTAAAAAATCTAAACCGTTTCACCATTTGATAGTTGTGAGTACTGAACGCATCACAGTTCTTTGCTTAAATATTTTTGCAGTTAAGTGTGGCTGTATTATTATGGGATGGAAGCCACAAAACACATACCAGTAATATACTGGAGTCAATGTGATCAACTATACTTTGCCACTAAGCAAAAAAAGTTACTGGTTTTACCTGTTAAAAAAAAATCAATAACTTAGATCAATCATATAGAATAAACAAATGTAAAAACAAAACCAAAAAATGATCAAAGTTACAAACCTCATGACCACTTGTGAAAATGAGAGGTAATCGACAAGAACATCCAAACCTTGGTTTTCATCATTAAGGAATTCTCTAACCCACCTGAAAGAATATAAAACAATAATACACCTGTAATTAGGGTGAAAATAATTTTACAATATTCTGATAGTTTCAAACTTAACCTGGGTCTATGATGCAAATTTCTTAATATAAGCGATCTCATTTAAACTCTTCCATCAAAATTTCAGGTCAAATTAAGTTCAAAACACCAGTGTCCTAAGGACCAAGTTATTCTAATAGATTTATTATTTTCAAAATAAATTGAAACAAAAGCAGTGGATTTCAACAAATATGGTAATGAAGGCATTAAGTGGCTGGATTAACAATAATCTCATACAATTTTGATCCAATCCATAATGTGAAAAAGTTGCAAGGCTCACAGCAGATTGGATGGATAGTAGTGTTGAAAGCTCCTAGACAAGGAGCGTTGCAATCACACACACAGACGTTCATTACAGGCTGTATATGTTCTCAATTTGATTAAGAGGTATAATTAATTTATTAACATACATTAAGACATTAATTACTTTTTAAATAGTCTATATTTAAATCATAATTAACAACCACTTCAACAATGCTGGAACATTCCAATTACTGTTTAGGAGGAGATAAGGTGTTCTGAAGCTCAAAACTTGCTATTGTTTTGAAGATCTTTATTAATAAAGCAAGTTGTTAAATTAAGGGTATTTTGGTCCCTATATGTCCCAAGTCTCTCACCAGGCTGGCTTTACTTTTCATTTCTTGGGTAGAAGTGGGGGTGATAAAATATGTACAAGTGGATCAGTGACATCAACTCTCCCTACCCCAACAAATTGTGGAATTAGCCCAATGTAAGAAACCACCACCAGCAGCATTGCCAAAGTTCTCTTCACCTTTCATCCCACTGTGGTCATAATTATAAAGTACCAATTAGCCCTTTAGCATTTAAACTGACCAGATCTGACCAAAATATTCTACCTCTTGTGTTCAAATGGGCCAGATCCAACACCTTACACCTACCCTACAATGTCATTCTGTAAGTAAACAACCATCAAAATCTTGAACCTAAGAGCTAATGCACGATTGAATGGGAATAAACAACCATTACGCTTGACAGAATAATCTGGTTAAGTACCAGTGAAATATAGGGGTGCTTTAATCAGCTAGATCCCACCCCTTAAAACTTGGTCTTGTGTTTAAATTAGAAACCCTTAATGTTGCTGTTTGAAACAAATTTATGCAACTTTCTACTGCACCTCATGTTTTTGCAGTATATACAAGCAGTGTCCTTCAGATTGGATTTGGTCGATGGAAACTGAAAGAAGCCTGTCGTGTGTGTGTGTGTGCACGTGCGCGTGTGGATGCATGCTCATGCGCCTGTGTCTATCTGTGTGCGTGTTCCCTACCACTTGACAACTGGTGTGGGTATGCTTCCATCCCCATAACTTAGCAGTTTGGAATAAGAGGCCGATAGAATAAGCACCAAGCTTTCAAAAAGTAATTACTGAGTTCAATTCTTCAAGGCAGTGCTCCATCATGGACACAACCAAATGGCTAAAACAAGTAAAAGACAAGACAGACACATGTGTTGCACCAAGCTTTCAAAAAGTAATTACTGAGTTCAATTCTTCAAGGCAGTGCTCCAGCATGGACACAACCAAATGGCTAAAACAAGTAAAAGACAAGACAGACACATGTGTTGCCTTTAGTTAGTGGAGGATTCTTTCGCTGACCCTGCCCCCTTGACCATACTGCTTTTTATGGCTTTAACTTGAAACCAAATGCAGAGCAAATGCCGGATGCTCCAGGACAGTTCATTCCCATATTCACTGCTAACCTTTGTATCAATCAGCTGTGCTTGCAACTGCAACCCGGGGACCTCACTATGTAGAGGTTCTCTCCCCTTCATTTTACTGTCAAATTAATGATTACTGTGTTTATATACTGTGCTGGTTGTTGTGTTATTTAGTTGAGTGTTATTTATGGAGTCGGGTGTACCTCTCTCTCTGACTTGCCAGCTTTGATCAAAACCGTCCAACCCATGCCAGCATAGAAAATGGACATTAAAATGATGATGTGCTCTGTGAATGGTGTAATGTACTTTAGTGACAGATGATGGTTGTGTAGAGTACATTGTGTTGGCTGTGTAGAGCAAGCAGGTCAAACACGACTCTTTTCAAACACAAGTGTGGCCTGTGAGTGGCGTAAGCCAGAAGGTTAAAAATGGGGAAACCCCAAAAATAAAAATTTAATAAAAATAAGATTATTAGTCAGCAAATAAGTATTTTTACTTAATAATAAAGAATTAATATGATGCAAATTTTTATAGAAAATGTATTTTAAAATAAGCAGCAGCAGCATCCCCCCCCCAGCAGAGGGTACATTATGTCCATTGAGACGCTGCAGTTTGAAAATGCTGGTGTAAAGTCCACATTGCATCACAGTGTTTTTGATAGGTTGCTGTAGCATAGAATGGAAATTGGGTAAGTTGCTGGTATTACAGTGTCAGCCATCAATTATAGAGGGAGTATGTGATCAGTTATGGAGGAAGTCCTTGTTGTGTTATTGGGTGGGGATGAAATAGAATCTGCGCTGTGTGCACAGGGACCATGCACTGCACAAGCCGTGGGACTGAGTTAAGAACTTTCTTGCACTGGGTGTTGGTTGTGCCTAGCAACACTATCTTTTGGATTGCGTAACTTGGTGAGCCCTGCTACGGTTTGCTGCTGCTATCATTATTATTATTATTATTATTATTATTATTATTATTATTACTACTACTATGGTGGTGGCGTGCTGGCAAAATCGTTAGCATGATAGACAAAATGCCCATTGACATTCTGAGTTCAAATTCTGCCGAGGTTGACTTTGCCTTTCATCCTTTTGGGGTTGATAAATTAAGTACCATTGAACCACTGAGGTCAATGTAATCAAACTATCCCCCACCCCCAAAGTTTCAGGCCTTGTGCCTTCACTAGAAGGGATTATTATTATGGCCAATGAGGTAAATCTGAGGCGTGGTTATTGCTAGTTGAAAATTATTATTATTATTTACTAGTTTTCATAAGTTCATAAGTACAGTGCATTGCTAACCAATAAATCTAAATCTCCAACACCACAACCCCCTCCGTCCCTACCCCCCACCACCACCCACCATGTTTATTTAAATCAGTGTCAACTTGGTAGGATTCCTCTTGTGGGCAACACAAGTATTCCATTCAGAAACGAATGCCAAACGAATGTGTAATATTATAGAATAAGAGATGAGTTGTCCCAGGGTGGAAGCCCAGCACCACCTCCACTTAACGTAAAAGGCAGGCACAGAGCTGGAGACTGTTACACACACAGACAACAAGAAAAACAACAACAGCAACAACAAAAAAAACATTTAAGTAATCTGAAGTGAGTGGGAAGTTTCATCAGATTATTTTAAAGTCTCTTAGAGTGGAGCTTCTTAATACTTGGCTACACAAAATAAAAACAAAAAAAAAACATTTAAACAACCTCCTCCCCCACCACCACAGTCAACAACTGCAATCAAAACTCACCCCAGCCAACACCACCACTGCCATCATCATCATCATCATCACTACACAGGAAATATAGGAAGTTCTACTGATAAATTTACAAGCAACACACACACACACACACACACACAGAGTCACGCTGCCACATGCACAGAGAGAAATGTTAAGCCTGGGAACGTTTCTTCTAAGTGGATTAAATCAGCAATTAGAAGCAATCATCAATAGATCAGAGAAAGGTCAGAGAAGCTGGAGATGAAGTCAGTGTTGTAGTGGCTGGTGACAAACATAGATAACACTGCCAATTACTACCACTGGTCCACACTGAAGTAGTAGTAGTAGTAGTAGTAGTAGCAGCAGCAGCAGCAGTACAACTAACACCAACTTCATCACTCCACCAAACAACTGGTCGACACTTTTATTAGTACAACTAACACCACATCACCAATTTCTAGAACTAGTCCAGGTTGTAGTACTAGGATGACTAACACCCCCATCACTGCTTCACCAAAGAAAAACAAAAAAAGTTAAAAAGTAAGGGTATGAGCAGAGAAGCAGAAATTATAAATGGATGATTTTATTAAAATTTCAATATTGATTTAATTTTAAACTTATTCACGGTTTAGATTTCAATAACAAATGGTCACCGAGAAAGAGAGAGAGAGAGGGACTTAAGATTAAATTTCCCCAAAAAGTAGTTCTGCTGCCATATCATTATCCTTAACATCATCCCCATCAGTTAAACGCCCACACTATCCCTAACCCTACCCTGCACTCACCACTACCGCCACCCTGCTGCTAAAGCTTGAATGAATCTGCAAAGAAGTGTCTGAGGGCTGATCTAACAACTATTTCATGACTACCCTCTACTTATTACCAGCAGCTTGCAGCACTTTTTCAATATCACAGGCTAAAATTAAACACAGTTTCAGTAGATTACATACGAAAATAGTTCAGAAGGCAACAGAGTGAAAGTTACTCTGAGTCATGAGGATATCCTGGCTTTTGAGAATATATCGCCATGGCTGGAGATGCAGATATGACTTTCAAGATTTAATTAAAACGTGATTTTTAAAAATTACAAGTTGGTGTGTGAGTATACTATAAACAAGATCTAAATCTATCTGAAAGAATACGAGTGGAGTTTCAGAATGTTTTTAATGGATCAGCCAATTTAGAGATAGACATGATTTTTCCAGAATTAATATAAACAAACGTATATGAAATAAACAACAGAATATAAGGTCAACTAGATGCAATTCCAAGTTCATATATGAATGGCATTAAATAAATAAATCATTTAATTAAATTCATTATAAAAATGATAATTAATAACAAAGAAAAGCAATGTTCTAAAAAGCAAGAACAGAATTCAAAGTGAAACAAATTGAAAAATTGACATCATCAGTTCTATTGTTTTCCATTCAATTTCTACATTGAACTGGCTTAGGTAAATCTTCACAGGCAGGTTCAGCGCATATTTGGAGATGGTGGTCACCTAAAAGGACCAGAGAACCACATCTGGCCCAGGCGTAATTTTTGATTTGGCTTCTACAGTCAAATACCCTTTGTAACACCGACCACTTAACAGAGTGTACTGGGTGATTTTTATGTGGCACCAGTACTAGTGAGGTTACCTTGTCTGGTGTTTAGATTTGACAAATGATGAAACCTAAAATGAACACCTTTAAACACTAAATCAATATGTCTAAGGCAAAAGTTCCACAAGTATTAGAGAACATCAAAGAAAAGCTGAATATATATATATATATATTTTTTTTTTTTCTTTCAATATGCTTCAAGATCAAAAAACATTTGCTACAAGTTTTACATCCACCTCTACCCACACACATTATGTACATCCCTTCTAAAACTTCCCCTTTCCACTGCTGTGTCTCCTCCATCTCCTATCTTTTCTACTACAATAGTCTCTACACATCAAAGCTGGTTGCTCTGATGTCCCTCTCCATTCAGATACTCTTGTTACCCATGCTGACTCCTCCCCACCACACATACTGAACACTTCACTTTCCCTCTTCATATTTTACTGAGAGTTATTCAAGAGAAACACTAACGGCATGAATGGTCTCAGAGGGGATGTGGAGGCAATAATTACAGTTCCTTCTTGCAGACCAAACCATTGAATGCGATACATCCCAACAAACAAACCAATGTAGAAGTTTCTAGATGTTGCTCCATCACTAGAAACAACTTTCCCTTTAAATCATACTTCACCACAACATATAAAACAGACACATTGAATAATGGACCTCTAGATATACTTTATCAACAAATAATGTTGAGAAGGCCATGGTTGAAATACCCTCAGCCACAGACCTCTTCTGTGACAGTTGACCTGGGTCAAAACAGATTCTTCAAGCTATGATGATGATGACACAGCAGCAGTATCTATGAATTCTACCGTTTTAGATTAGAGAAATTCTAAACATTCACTTAAGCTTGCAGATTAAAACTTTCTCTTCATAGCATCCAAGTCTTGAATGGCCACAAGAATGGTTAATAACAGGAAGGAATATAGTCAACCCTACAGGTGTGACTTTACAGCTATAACACCAAACCTGTGCTACATAAAAAGCACTCAATACACCCTGTAAAGTGGTTTGCATTAGGAAGGGCATCCAGCCATAGAAACCAAGTCAAAACAGATGGCTGGAGCCTGGTTTCAGCTCCCCAGCTGGCCAGCTCCTGTCCAACCCATACCAGCATGGAAAATGGACATTAGATGATGATGATTATGATGATGATGATTAGATGGATATCTGTCTTGTTACAGCAGATAGGATTAGATCTGAGAGCAACAGCCATAACAACAGCAACATTATCATCGTCTTTGTTGGCAACACATCTGCCATCAATATTTCCACAAACCAGCAACAACTGTCGACATTTACATAACACAATCATCACCATCATCATCACCAATATAAGTAATACAAACAATAAACAATGACATAGCCTGCATTTTTTTTTTTTTGTGTGGTGAAGGTCATCGCCTTAGTTTTAAAATGAAAACTAAAATAAAATCTGTCCCCCCGCCCTCACCTCCCACCTATGGCATACTTTAGCTCAACCAGAGCTGAATGAAAAAAAAAAGCTGATCTTACCAACCACTGCAACAGGGAGACAGAATAAGGGGGGGGGGTGAAAGAAAGTCTTTAGACAATGTTTAACTCAAAGACAAAGTCAGCATTTTTAATTAGTTTTAAAAGTAACGACACACAGGAAACAGGAAAGCAGTTGAGGAAAAAGAAGGAAAATATATATTGTATGCAAACTCTGAATTACACACGCACACACACACACACACACACACACACACGTGCACACACACACACATACATCTCCTAAGTGCCTCAGCAATCATATCAAATTGCCAAGTAGACAAAGCGTATGGCAATTACATCATCATCGTTCACAATTGAAATTTCAGTTTCTCATTCCACTTGAAGCTAATTTGTGAAGTGATTATTATCTGATAAGAAACGGTTGTTGTTGTCGTTGTCGTCATCTGTGTGTAAGCCAAAGATATCCTATCCTAAATAGCTGCTCTCTCTTTGTGTTCATAACTTTGGTGCATAGCAACAGGGTCTTAGAACATTTGTCAGCTGTTTCATTGAGCAACAAACCCTCCACTACATTCTAGACTTGACTCATTTTAATTAATTAAAATGTATTGTCTTACCAAATTATCTATGCTAGCTATCACTTCACTATAGAGTTTACACACAGCAGGTGTCCCTGGGTATTCCTCCCCCGCCTTCCTCCAAACATCTTCGTCCAAAGCAATCTTCTAAACTTTTCTAGATCTGCAGTTACAGTTCCACTATATTCTGCTAATGAGGTCTGATGAGGCTGAAGCATGTCTACAGTTATCTCTCATACTGTTATAGATCAGATTCCCCAATGCACTCCAAATTTGAGTTCATTGAAATTTCATAGGGCTATCTCCCCTGTGTTCCTAAAACAGAATTAGTCCTTTAGAAACATTGTTTTTATCAGTAGAAAGTATAATTTTAATCAACTAAGACATTTTAATTTACTCCATCCGTCAAGTATGCTAGTACCCACTTTACTACTAAATCTAACATGACTTATACTCTTCTAGAGGACTTCATTTATAATTAATAATATAATTAAAAGAGATGATTGTCAGACTCAACAGCATTGCCATAGTTACCACATTTTGCAGTTTTGAAATCATGACCCCCAACTGGCTTCATTCTGCTACTTTGCACTCTTCCTTCCATGGTTTATAAAATACGAAAAGGGTGGAGTCGGTATGACTGAATGGGACCTTCTTTCTAAATTTGTTGAGTTGTGCCTACAAGTCATTACTATTAGTACCCCACCCCCACACTACCCCCACCGATATTTTTATTTTTATTATTATCATTACATCAGAATTAAAGGCAGCGAGTCAGCAGAATCATTAGCATGCTGGGCAAAATGGTTAGCAGCATTTTGTCCTTCTTTACATTCAAAGTTCAAATTCCACCAAGGTCAACTTAGCCTTCATCATTTTGAGGTCGATAAAATAAGAACCAGTTAAATACTGGGGTCAATGTAATCAACCAAGCCCCCTCGCCCGAAATTGCTGGCCTTGTGTCAAAATTTAAAACCATTATGACATCAGAGTTAAGTGGTGAGTGTTGTAGTATCAGTGCCATGGTAACTCCCTCGGCAGAGTAAGTCCATGACTCAGATTTTAATTGTTAGTTGGAATTGTTCCACTTATGTTGGGAAAAACATCAATGTCAATCACACATTTACAATGCTTAATAATACTTGCCTCACTATAATATATGAGAGGGAGAGAGAGAGAGAGTGAGAGATGTATTATGTAATATATGATATGTGTATGTGTGTGTAATGTACAATACATCTGGACTTTAAAGTTAGCAGTAGAAATTGTTATTGTCATTATTTGTTATTGTCAAAGGTGGAACAACATGACTAGATGTCCCAGTTCCATAGAACTCAGGGTGATTCAAAAGTCTCCATACATAGGAAAAAAAAAATTTTTTTTTTTATAAGAGACAGTTTATAAGATCCCCTACATCCCTGATCTGACCCCTCTTGATTTCTATCTTTGGGGCATTTGAAAGGCATGGTGTATCGCAGGGAAAAAAAAACAAATCATTTGAAGGAACACGTCACCAACTCATTTGCACACGTATCACCAGATGTGCTGTTACGAGTCCACAATGAGTGGGGTTAAACGCATTGAAATGTGTATTCAAAACAATAACTATACAGAGCCTGTTAAATAAAAGGAAAAACTGTTCTTATAAATTCTTTCTATGCATGGCAACTTTTGAATCACCCTGTAGAATGGTTAGTACAGCTAATATCTAATGACTGAGACACATTTTGAGTAGACTTTGATATGTTCTTCCCTTGATTCTGTTATTAATTAAATGGAACAATTATACTGCTAAGATGGGGGAAAACAACTTAGACTTCATTCAGACCAGAAACAAAAGGGGACTTAAAAAAAGGAGGGAAAACAAATATTTTATCACTATTCCAAACGACCCATTAGGTACTTTTGTTACAATTATTCATCCTGGTATAAATTACTTTCCCATTTTTGTTACTCTAATTAAAACAACATTGCGTTTTCAGAAAATCAGTTTTTACTAAACTCTCTTCATAATTAGGATAGCTTTCTGTATTTGGAAAGCTTGCTTTTAACAAAGGGGCCTCTTTTAACCAAAACATGAAACTTCAAATTGAAGCTAGGCAATAAAATGGCTAAGTTAAATGTTAACATATTTAACCCGTTTGATAACAACCTGCCTAAGAGACACACACACACACCCCACTGTGACTATGATAGTCACTAATTTAAAGAGATCTAAAGTAAAACAATCTTCTAACATTCCATAATAATTTATGTTTCAAAAACCAGATTAATAATGACACAGAAAGCCTAAGTGCTGGTTCCATGTCAAGAGCACTGATACTGGTGCCACACAAAAAGCATTGGCACCATGAAAGAAAAAGGTACTGGTGTTGGTGCCACATAAAAAGCACCTGGTACACTCTGTAAAGTGGCTGGCATTAGGGAGAGCATCCAGCCATAGAAACAATGCTGGTAAGTGGTACTTGATGATGATCCTTTCTATTAGTGACAAGGTCTGAAATTCTGGGGGGATGGGGAAGTCAATTACATTGACCCTGGTACTCAACTGGTACTTATTTTATCGACCCTGAAAGGATGAAATGCAAAGTCAACCTCGGCAGAATTTGAACTCAGAATGCAATGACTGGTGAAATACTGCTAAGCACTTTGCCCAGCATGCTAACGCTTCTGCTAGCTTGTCGCCTTGAAGATGATGATGATGATGATATTTTCAAATGGAATTCGTTAATAACAACAATCTCCATAAACCATTCTAACAATAAAGGAATGAAGCAGCGTTTTTGGTGAATGGCTTTACATAAATCAGTCGAGTGACCTTTCTCAAAATGCAGTGTAAGGTGTCTGCATCATCCCAGATGTGGAAGCATCTGTGCCCCCAAATGTAGGTTTCCCCCTGGAGATTTGTAGAGGATTAAAATTTGCTGAAGGTTAAAAGTATTTTCTGCTCCAAAAGAAGAAAGTTAATCTTTGTGATGTAATCTGTGGAAGGTATTACAAATATGCCTTTTCTTCAAAGCAAAATCGTAACACATTCCTCACAAACCTCGCAACCCCATATTTACTGTTACAGAATGAAAATGGCAAAGGTTGAACCTAAACTACTTGAAATTTCAGTTCCTTTCGGCAAACAAAACACGTAAAGATTTCAAATTTTGGTACATCACCAGCAAATTTAAGGAGAATTGAGGAGGGGGGGTGAATTACATCAACCCCCAATACTCTGTTGGTACTTATTTTATCAGCTACAAAAGGGAAAGTAGGACCTCAGTGGTATTTGAACTTAGAGTATCTGAAAAAATGCCGAGTGATATTTATTCTGGCTTTATACTCTAACAATTCTGCCAGCTTACCACTTAGCACACATAATAAAACATTGGACCCTAATCACACACACATACACACACACAGCTGTAGATGATTTATGAGGAGCAAGAATGTAGAATATGAATAACAGAACTTCACAGAATTTACTGAAGCAGAATTCCAACATGAAGCTATTACGGCCTGACATTACCGGCACCAATTTATCAAAAGGTATATCATGACATGAATTCCAACTACAGAACAAAGCATTTCTTTTGCTCAACTTGATAAAAAGCACCGAGACCCAGACCAATATAGCAAGAAGAGAATAATGAAATGGTTTAAAGATTCACTGAGAGATAGGTATTATATAATGCTTGTAGCCATGAGAAAGAGTTCTCACAACAAGAAATCTTGAAAAATCAAGACAATCTTTATCAACCTTCTAATGACCATAAACATCTGTTTATCCAATAATGAAGTAGTTTCTGGTCCTTGGTTGAGGGGGTTAAGATTTTTAAACAACCAACTCCAAAGTCACCAATTCAAACTTGGTTTATGTAGTCCAAGGTAAGAGCTTCTTATAGTGTTTGCATCAGTCTTATCAACTGTAAAATAGGAGCAACTCCTACTTCATATTTCAGTTACTGGATCTTATAAAAACATCTTTGTAATGTGTCTCCTTTCCAAGCTGACAAGGATTGGTCAGTTTAACAGGATCTGATGGGCCAGAACATTGCAATGAGCTCTAAAGTTCGTTTTCTATAGTTGGACGCCCTAACCCTAAAACCAACCACTTTACAGAGTGTACTTGATGCTGTTTTCATGGCACTAGTGATGTCACCTTGTAACTTCCAGACAACCGGTCTCAATTGAGGGGGGGGGGTGAGTAGAGTAGGAGGTGACTTCATGCCAGTTGTTGAGAATCTAAAGTGTTAACAGAGTCACAGAAACACATGCCTTGCTGTAGAAGAGAGAGAATGGTTACTCTAGGTGGAAAGAAAGAAAAAGGTGGTTGTGACAGGGTGTCAGAGCATAACCTCAAGATGAAGGACGGTGTAAGCAAGGGAGAAGGGAGCAGAAGGTCAGGAACAGTGGAATGGAGAGGCAGAAGGGAATGCTGTGAATCATGAACACAGGTGAGAGTGGGATCAATGGTGAATCTCTAGGTTTTATGAGGAGAGAGGAGGTAAAAGAAAATAGGGGAAAGGGGAGGAGCTGGTAAGTAACAGTACATAAGGGGGGTTAAACTATATATATATATATATATATATATATATATATATATATATATAGGTCTTGAAATATGGGGGTGACAAAATGTTTGAACTCTTAAATATATCAATCTGTCACTGTTGGAGAACTGAAAAAAGTGCTCAAGACTGGATTAATGCGATTTTAGTCTCTTGGCATAAATCGGGGCCAAAAGATCTGTGTGGTAATTTTCATGAGATTTCACTTTTGCCTGTAATTGGAAAGGGACTTGCCCACATTCCGTTAGAACGTTCAAATACGTTCATAGTTCCAAATATGGTGTCTTAGTCTCAATGAGGTTTTTGCCTCTCCAGGGCCACAGCTGATTGTATTTTTACTATCAGACAATTTCAGGAAAAGTGCATTGAACAGAGCCTTACCCTTTACCATTGCTTTGTTGATTTGAGCACCAGTCCACCCTGCAATGTACATGGGTAACATAAGCTTGCAATGGACCATCTTCCTGATCAGGATCAGATGTTGGCCTGCTTATCTAGCTAGCAGGGTGGCTCAGTTGAAAGCTAAAACAATAAAGTGCATTGTGACCAGTGATGTATGGCCACATCCAATAGTCTGATTGATATCATGATATATTCTGTACACCATTCTATCACATGGAATTGTACTTGCAGGATGTGCGAGAGAGAGAGAGAGAGAGAGAGCGTGGTGTGTGTGTGTGTTGTTTGAAAAGTCAAACTCTTCAAGTTACTATTTCTTCTTCAAACATGACTCAGTCCGAGATCAGATATGGGTTACACAGGGAATTGTTTAACAGCCAAAAAAGGGGACACCCATTCACAAAAACAGGAACAACATGCTAACATATGAGAACAATCCCACCCGACAAAGAAGGGTAAAGAATTATATTGTTTAGTAAATATTTACAACAAAGAGCAAAGCTAAGAGGATGGAGGAAGAGAAGGTTTAAGAACCTGATGAAGGGAACTCCTCAACTAATCACAAGTCTTTATCATTCCATCTTTAGTGACTTACATCCATTTCCTTCAACAGGATGGTTTGGAAGTTTAAACTTTCCATGCTGCTGTTGCATTCTAGATGTAGATCTCAACTGTGAACAAGGGATTTTACCTGCTGTCAGCCTAGCAAACTGAGGCAGACACAGTAATGTGTCTTACCTAAGATATCACACAATTATATGTTTGCGGTCAGGTTTTAAATAATAAACAATAGAAAGCTTCTTTTATTTTTCACTCATTTCAGTCATTTGACTGTGGCCATGCTGGGGCACTGCCTTTAAAATTTTCTAGTCAAATCAATTAACTCCAGAGCTTATTTTTCAGCCTGATACTGATGCTATCAGTTTCTTTTGTCAAACTGCTAAGTTACAGGGATGTAAACACACCAACACTGGAGGACAAACACAGACATATACATAGCAGGCTTCTTACAGTTTCCATCTACCATATCCACTCACAAGGCACTGAATCAACTGAAACTTTCAAAAACTTGATTAGGATACACTTGTCCAAGGTACCACACAGTGGGACTGAACCCAGAACCATGTAGTTTGAGAAACAAACTTTATGTCACACAGCTACACCTGTGCTTATGTTTATTGGCTTTTAGAAAATTGTGTTACCATTATTCAGCATAAAAACCTGGTTCATACTGAACCTGTGACCTGAGAGAGAGAGGGGGTGCGGTTAAATAAAATTAAATTTGAAAACAAAAAGGTATTTAATCCCAATGTTCTTGCTTATATGAAATTTTATGTGATGAAGATTCAATTTTAAGTGTCAGAGATAACATTACAGGATAAAAGAGCCATGGTTGTTGAATTTGTTCTCCAAGAGTTCTTCACTTGTTTGCCAGTTCAAGATAATGATCAGGAGATGGGACGGCAGGAAAGAAAGGGAGAGGGGAAGGAAAGAGAGGAGGGGGGAGAAACGAAATCTCTGTGAAGCAGCCAAGATTACAACTATAATTAACAACACAAGCATCAATGAGATAACAGCTACCATTCTTTTGATAGCTATTTTGGTAAGAGCTAAACATAGATGGTATTTGTTTTATCTAAGCTCAGACTTTATATTTGGCAAACTGTGACATAGAATGGGAGAAGTTAGGGTGCAGGGGTGTATGAAAGGTATGGCTTATTCAATCAGCCAAAGAGAGAAAAATAATGTATTTTTTCAATGCTTTTTTTTCCTTCTAGCAACAGGAAAATGGATTTTGCTCTAAACTGCCAAATTAAGAAAAAATATGTTAGTCAATAATGGGATAACTGCAGAGATTTTCATATAAGTCTTTTTCGTTAAATATTACACATTCTTTTTTCTTTTGTGGTAACATGAACCAGTGTTCTTAAAATGTTTATCATTATCACCACCATCATTGTTTTAATGTCTTCCTCGCCATGCTTGCATGGGTCAGATGGAATTTGTCAAGGCTGATTTTCTATTGCCTGGATGCCCTTCCAGTCACCAACACTCATCTGTTTCCAAGCAAGGTAATACTTTAGCATATCTGAACATGTTTCCATGGAGATTAAGAAACGAACAGAACTATTGGTACAACAGTGACACTCATTTACAACCATCGTACAAAGTCAAAGAAGTGTAAACACACACACACACGAACACACACACACACACACACACACACACACACACACACACACACACACACACACACACACACACACACACACACACACACACACAACCGGCTTCTTTTAGTTCCTGTCTCCCAAATTCAGCCACACAGCTTTGCTCGACACAGGTCAATAGTAGAAGACACTCTTCCGAATGGGATTGAACCTGAGACCACGTAGTTGGAAAATGAACATCTTTGCCATGCAGCGATGCCTATATATTAACATAAATCATTTATCAGAGTAAAAGATATCAGCTAGAAGATCTATCTGGGAGTTCAAATATTTTCGCAATAATTCTTACTCCTGTACATAGCAACCAACGATTGTCCTGTTAGTCCAGTCGAGATAGGTTATCGCAAACACAAAACACAACTGATGTCTTCAAATTAAGTATGAGAAATACATCTTTCTTTGAAGGAGGAGGGTGTTTGTCTAACACAGGAATCATGGGGGTGATGTTGTCATGACAAAATTCAAGAAGGAAGAAATCAACCAGCAAGCTGCTACAGCAAATATCCATTCTGTGTGACACGAAAATCTTCCTTTTCCCAAAACCAGATCTAGAGATAATTTAATGCAAACGAAGAATGAAAAGCTATTCAAAATTCAATTCAGATTTGAACCCCATAATCACGGACTTCAAAAGTTTCAAGAATTAATACAGATGCTAGAGCCTGGCACCGTTTATAATGCACCCTTGCTGGTACCACATAGAAAAGCATGCAGTGCACTCTGTAAAGTGATTGGCATTAGGAAGGGCATCCAGACATAGAAACCGTGTCAAAAAAAGACAACTGGGGCCCGGTGCAGCTTTCTGGCTTGACAGCTCCTGTCAAACTGTCCAACCCATGCCAGTGTGGAAAATGGATGGAGGGAGGGATGATGATGATGACAATGCTGTCATTGCCCTGCCCTGCCAAATTCTCCCCCAATCCAACAGAAATAAAATGACTATCTTCTCTGAGGTTGCTCACAGCTATTCTAATAGCTTTCATTTGTCTCACAATCTTTCAACATACAAGCATAGAAGGAAAATATCCAAAATTATACTTACTCTATGTGGTTTGTCCGAAGAGATATTTCTAAATCTCTAAGAACCTGGGTAGATGTTGCATCACCGAGCATTTTCCTTTTCTGTTTGGAAAAATAAAAATAAGAAAGTTTTAAAATGAAGGCCATGAATCAACTGAAACTTTCAAAAACTTGATTAGCAAAGAGGAAAAAAAAAACAAATAATAATAATAATAATGATGATGATGATGATGATGATCCCAGACTTTGGCAAAGTGGGCGGGAGTCAATTGATTACATCAGCCCTAGTGAAACATATACCAAAATGTCTAAGGCTGTTGCTGGTTTTGTGATAGAAAAAATCAACCATTTTGGGATTAAAACTTCATCCAAGACTTCTTTGTCTTTTGCATAAGTCAAACAGGTATACAGTCAAGAAATACTTGCCCAATAATGTGCACATCCAGAGACACATACATACATACAGGCACGTTCATTTATAAGCATGAAATTCCCAAAAAACAGTGAATTATGTCGTACAAGTCTTAATTAATAAGACTATCATGTGTTTCAGTAAAACATGGCCATGAAAGGGTTAGATGAAAATATAAATTTAATAAGGTAACACATACAGCACTTTTATTGTACATCCTTGTTGTTTTATTACACTATCCAGAAAGGTCTGCTAATTCCCATCTCGTTAACAGATATTATACAAACTATGAATTCTTGTTTTAAAACTATCTTCATGTTTTTCTACAGTCTAAGAATTAATTACAACCAGTTGACATTGTTACCATTAATGGTTCTTGTCAGGATAGTTGTTTGTAAAACCCTACCAGAGTAATAGTTTAGCTGTTGTAACAACAAATCCCAGTTTCCTCGTTTTGAAGCAGGCCTGCTGCTGTTACAGAACACATTATTGTGACAGTGTGTTATGGCATACAACTAATGGAAAGACACCACATCAATCATTCTACTAAGACAAGTGATCAAACAATAACCGGACCAAGAATAAAACTACAGGGACTTGTACATGCCAAATCAACAACATTTTATGAAGAAGTTATGCACCAAATCTTAATCGTTTCTGAAATGCTGAGTGTCATAAGTTTTCATTCAATTTATATATTTCAGCATTATTATTATTTTTAAATCCTCATAAGGAGACGGGGCCTATGCTAACAGGAGTTGTACCATGCATAATCTCAACTATGAAATTAAATAGTCTTAAATATGACCTAACAGCTTCTGCCTGGCCTTATCTCTACAGTAGGGACTTTCCCAAATAGGTTTGCGAAACTTTTCTCACACCCAGCAGGTTATCAGCCCATTGCATTATGAGTTGAAAGCAGCAGAACTCTCTCTGCCTTGTACACATTGACCAACACTTCTAACAGAACTGATGCAGACTAACACATCTAACAAAAGGAAGATAGACTAATAAGCTAATTCTCACAGAGGTTCTAATAGAGAATAATAATAATAATAATAATAATAATAATAATAATAATCATTTAACGTCTGCTTTCTATGCTAGCATGGGTTGGATGATTTTGACTGAGGGCTGGTGAACCAGATGGCTGCACCAGGCTTGAATCTTGACCTGGCAGAGTTTCTACAGCTGGATGCCTTTCCTAATGCCAGCTACTCCGAGAGTGTAGTGGGTGCTTTTTACGTGTTACTGGCACAGGGACCAGTCAGGCAGTACTGGCAACGACCTCGCTCAAATCTTTTTACACATGCCACCAGCACAGGTGCCAGTAAGGCAACGCTGGTAACGATCACACTCGAATGGTGCCTTTTACATGTCACCAGCACGGAAGCCAGTTAGCCGCTCTGGCAATGATCACGCTCAGATGGTGCTCTTGGCACCCTAGTAGCACGGGGCTCAAGTGCCTATAAGGCAACGCTGGTAATGATCACACTCGAATGGTGCCTCTTATGTGCCACTGGCACAGAAGCCAGTTAGCCGCTCTGTCAACGATCACACTCGTATGGTGCTCTTTGCATCCAATAATAATAATAACAACAACAGGATTTTATGGGATTTCCTTCTAAAGACTGATCATACTATTGAAGCAAAAAGACCAGGTATGATTATAGAGGACAAAACAGTGTAAGGTCATAGACCTGGATGCCAAAGAAATTGAGAAATATCAAGACCCAACTAGAAAGATAAGAAATTGTGGAAGACTGAGACAGTTATTCCAGTGGTAATTGGTGCACTTGGCACAACAGCCAAAATGCTATATAAGACACTGAAGGGTATTGGAATTGCTACACGCATTGTCTATCTGTAGAAAAGTGCCATCCTGTATTCTGCAAGGGTCTCTTGGAAGATTCTTGAGGCTTGAGATTTGGTGTTACTAAACCTCAAGACAATATCCCTGCTCACTAATAGAGCATATTATAAAATAATAATAAAATAACAATAATATAACAATAATATAACAATAAAATAATAAAATAACAATAATAAAACAAAATAATAATGATAGAATAAAATAAAATAATAATGATAAAATAATAATAAAATAAAATAATAATGATAAAAGTGATTTCTTAGGGCAACCAAGAACGGAAGAGGCTCCTAATGAAAGTATCAGTTTCTAGAAACAATTTACCTGTAAAAGCAATGGAGAAATTATCCAAATATTAAGAACTAAAAATAGAGATAACCAAAATATATATAAGAGGGGTTGAAAAGAGAAACTGTCTTTCTAATAGGGGTGATTAATAAAACCTGCAGACAACAGCCTAATCAAAACCCAAAGAATTACAAATATACATAACAGACAGAGAATAAGCACCACAAGGTAATGTATAAAGAGTATTTACAAAAAGGAAACCTCCCATCCCCTCAAAAGAAAAAAAAAAACACTGCACAGACAGGAGGCCCCTGAGAGATGCCCCCCACCCCCAAGTGTGCACTGGAAGAATACAAACATAAGACTACTGAATAATTATAATAACTGGTTTCAAATTTTGGCACAAGGCCAGCAATTTCAGGGAAGGAGTAAGTCAATTACATTGACCCCTAATAAGTGACTGGTATATATTTTATCAACTCTGAAAGAACGAAAGGTAAAATTGATCATGGCAGAATTTGAAGATGGATGAAATGCCACTAAACACTTTATCTGGCCTGCTAACAATTCTGCCAGCTCACCATTTTAATAATAATTATTATTTCTTACATAGTCACAGAGCAATAAGGTCTGGGGTAGCAGCAGATAATTTTATCAACCCACCCCCCAACCCACTACTTGGCTGTAACTTATTGTATCAACATCAAACAATAAGAAGGTAACAGGGTTTGAACTCAGAATGGTAAGAGTTACAACTAAATACTGCAGAGCAATAACAATTTACCAACAAAATTTTTTTAATTTACAAAGAGATACTTAGGGGTACCAGTCACCCCAGTAAAAAAAATCAATTCATACCCTGCTCTTAATACAATGTTCTGCGTCTGAACTCAATCTGTGGAACTAAATACAAGGGGTATAATTCACCACTCTAAGCAGTGGTGCAGATTTCAATTCCAACCATAGGAAAAGACACAATGAAAGTGGTTGGTGACAAGAAAGATATCCAACTACAAAAATATAAAACTACCAAAAGTGACAGCAAAGAGAAATGCTCAACAGTTTTTCTTTGTTGTGTCAGATGGTGAAAGACTAATGTCAGGTGAGAAGACAAAAGACCAAGGTGGCTAACGAGAGATTAATACCCTGTCTAACCAATGCCAGCAGAGAAAAACAGATGATAATGGTGATGAAGTCTGCTGGCAGTAAAACTTCCAAGACCTGCTGCGGATTGTCATAGATGCCAGAGAACATTTTAAGACTAGACACCAAGCCAAATTAGGTTACTTATGAAGAAGAAAAACCAAACAATATCAAAGTAAAAGGTCCCAACAAACTCTGAATCCACAGACACTTACCACTTTAGAAGAATAAAAGACAACTCAGAATAAGGAGATTTAAGATATAAGAAATTAACAATCAAGCATAATATATGTGCCTTCCCATCATCAGCTGTTCAAACAGATATCATTATGGTTTCGACACCTGGGTCTGAAGCATTAAAAAATATAAATGCTGCCTAGAAATTCACCAATTTATTACTACAAGTAGCACCGTCAGAATAAATGAATTGTGATAACTTAAAGCTACAAAATATTATCTGTAACAAAGAACTAACTTCCAAATTCCAAAAAGAACGCATGCGTGCGTGTGTGTGTGTGTGTGTGAAAGCAAACATGTGACCATGTGTAAATGTGTGGATGTAAGGGGGTATCAAGTTTGTGTGTGTGTATATAGGTGGGTGTATGTATGTGCACATATTTAGATATGATGTTGATGTAGATATACATGCATGGAACATGTAGGTTCTGTGTGTGTGTGTAGGTGAGCAAGTGAGTGTGTAACCAAGAGTATGCTTACAAAATTGTATCAGCATGATTATAAACAAGTGTGTGTGTGTGTGTGTGTGCACACATCCATATTCCACATCAGATTCATATTTGGATTCTTATGCATACAAGCCATGTTCCTCAAAACCAAATGAAAAAAATGAGTAATTAATGATAGCTGACAATTTGTGTGAATAAATTCATAGGTGTGTGTGTGGTCAATTCCCAATAGCAATCATCTTAAACAGTGCCAGGAGAACAAAAACAAACAAGTTACTTTGAATGTGTAATTTACTTCTCGCAAACTAACAAATGTAAAAACTAGTAAAAATAAATAAATCAAATAAAGTCTCTTTTTACAAAGCACACAGAGGATGTTTCACAAGTAGAATATACAATTGGCATTTATTTGTGTGCGTGTGTGTGTGTGTGTGCGTGTGTGTGTGTTACTAACAGTTCTTCTGTCAGTTGATAGTAATGCAACACTGGCCTTGTGGATAAAAAAACATTGACTGGAATTTTAAACAGATTTCAAACCCAGGTGAAGACAAAATAAATATATATATATATTATATATGGGAGGCACAATGGCCCAGTGGTTAAGGCAGCGGACTCGCGGTTGTAGGATCGCGGTTTCGATTCCCAGACCGGGCGTTGTGAGTGTTTATTGAGCGAAAACACCTAAAGCTCCACGCCTGTTGGCCTGCTCGTTTAGCCAGCGGGGTGGCGTCATTTGAAGGCTAAAACAATGTGAAGCACATTGTGACCAGCGATGTGTAGCAACATCTGATAGCTTGGTCGGTCACGGTGATATATATGCCCCACACCTAATACATGCACATATATTCTCACATTGCCAAGAGGTTCTGTCTCACCACAAATACACATATATATATATATCAAGAAAAATATTGTCTAGCAACCCCTACACACCCACACCTCCTTATTATGTCCCTCCACTCATGTCTTCTGAACTTTTGCCTTAAGGTCCACTCTGACACTGTATAACCTATATTTTTATCTCTTTCCAGTTCCGTCCTGAAGATAAAACTTTGAGATAATGATCTCCACAAAACATTTTGTACAGCTCACTCCAATGGTACGGAATCAACTATCCCGATAATGGTTTCTGGCATAGGCATAAAACCACAAATTTGTAGAGAAAAGGTATAATTAACCCAGATTGATCCCAGTATATAACTAGTATTGTTTTATTAATCCAGGAAGAGTGAAAGGTCAAGTTAATTCCTGTGGGATTTAAACTAAGGACATAAAATGTTTTGACAAGAGCACAGAACAAATTTTTATGGCAGGTAGAATCTGATTGTGCAGAATCTGATAAGTGATGCTTGTTTTATCAACTGCGACACTGTAAAAGACAAAAATGAAATCCAACAGGGATTGAACTCAGAACATAACAGGGACACAACAGAAGCCCGAGTGGTTTTTTAGTGCTTTAACCCTTTCGTTACTGTATTTATTTTGAGATGCTCAGTATTTCTTTCAATTACTTTAAATATAACAAAGAATTTAGTAAAATAACTTAGTTATCATTAAGCTAGTGATAAGAACATAAATTGTGACTAAGGTTTGGTGGAAGATTTCAATTCAAAACAAGACATTTGTACTCGGAGCTAGAGCCGGTTTCAGCCAGGTTGGTAATGAAAGGGTTAATGCTTCTGCCTAATTAATGAAAAGGTCAGTAGTATGGATTCCTGTTGGTCAGTCAATGGAACCATGAGTTTTATTATGGTCTAACTGGTTGAGTCAGCCAAAGAAACTTCAACTTTTAACTTAAGGTAGCTTCATTAGGATGAAACTGTGACTTCAAATCCCAGATAATCTGTGTATGTGTGAGCATATATGGAGAGGGATTACCCAAAGGTAATCTTCAAGCCTATTCAATTGACAACAAAGCTGGTACGTTCCAGCAGAAGACTTTCTACAGTGCCAAATTACCCAGCTTTGGTCAACTAAATGCCATGGCAGAAGAGACTTCCTGTGGGTAGTCCACAATAGCATTGAACCTAAAACCCTGTGAACCTTTTAATCACTTACTCATACATCCATAAACCCTATCAAATAAAATAATTGTTATAAATATCTTTCAGTTTACACATTCAGCAGCAGCTATTTTGTCCCAATTAAATGACATGTAATTAAGCATTAATTAATCACAATGTTAATGACAACAAAGCTATTCAGAGAATGGTGTCAGAATGCCATGATATAAGTAGGGTTAGTTTCATGGACAATCTCCTTCCAATAGTAAGACTCATAATAACCCTTTCTATTATAGGCACAAGGCCTGAAATTGGGGAGGGAAGGAAGTTACTTCATTAGATTACCTCCAGTGTGCTCAACAGGTTATTATTTTCTCAACCCCCACCCCAGCAGAAGGAAAGGTAAAGTCAACCCTCGGTAGCATTTTTTGAACTCTCAATGTAAAGACGGGTGAAATGCTGCTAATTATTTTCTCCAGCTAACGATTCTGCCAGCTTGCTGCTTTTAATAATGATAATATTATCGACAGCACCATCCATATTAGCAACTGCAACAACATAACATTGGCTTCTGCTTCAGAATGAGACAGAGCCACCATTACACAAACAGCCATCTTGATATTTCTAGAACTTTCACCAGCAGATCCCCATGGCTAATACCATTAGGGCCTTGAGTTTGTCAGTGTAGATTAGCCTCAGCTGAGCCATAGGAAACCCATGAGGGGGGCGGTTATTTGGTGATGGAAAACATGTATGGTAAGCAACTAGAAGATGAAAGGAAAAGACAAACAGAAGAGGATGAAGAGAGCAGAAGATAGGGGAAGGGTAAAGAGTGACAGAAAGAGGGTTCTTTGTATTACCATTTTGCCAAAGTAAACTTCCACAAAATACAATGGAAACCAAAAAAATCTCTCCAGTGGAACAGCTCCTTCAACCCATTCTCTCAGGTTTTTGCCTCTTGCCAAAGAAGTAAACTCTTTCCATTTTATATTTGATCAAATTTTCAGATTAAACTTCATATTTTATCTTTTACTTATTCCAGTCATTGAATGGTGGCCATGCTGGGGCATTGCCTCAAAAGGGTTTAGCTGAACAAAATGACCTCAGGACTTAGTTTTTTAAGTCTGGTCCTAATTCTACCAGTCTCTTTTGCCAAATTACAAGGATGTAAACAAACCAATACTGGTTGTCAAGCAGTGGGGGAAACAAACACAAAGGCACGCAGAGACAGACAGACAGACATATATATATATATATATATATATAATAGAAATATTAAAATTACTAAGTCTCTATAAAAGAGATTACGGCAGCGTTTACTGGAAATTAATTGTTATCGCCATATTATATCTATAAGAATGCCATATTAATATGGCGATAACAATATATATATATATATATATGCCCAATGTCAAGTGAACAAAAAAAGGAATGTACATGAAACCAGATGGTTACAAAGCAGGCTTCTTAAATAGAGCCAAGCCTGTACCATTATCCAGCATGGTTTCTTTTTTTTTTTGTTTCTTTTTTTTTAACTTTATTTATTTTGAGGACTCATACAGGATATTATGCTTTGAAACAATGCATTCCAGATATGATCTGAAAAAGCAGCATTCCTCAGCTGCTAACTAAAACATGACTAAAAACATGACACCCCAAGAGAATTATTGGTATTATATTTTACCAATTGCCTAGTCACTAAATCAACAGCAACAGCAGTTGAACTCAGAACCATAAAGTTCTACCAAAATAAAATATGATGAATTTCATGGTATTTATCAAAAAAAAAAAAAAAGTATGAAAGATGTCCAGTTCCAATCTTTACTGCAACACTAAGCATTGCAATAATTTAGTGAAAAAAATGGATTTTGAAGATGTCATTGTCCAGTTTCCATGTGACACCACAGAACTGAGGTGCCACCAAGAGGAGACAAATGAGACATCCACATTAAAAACTAAATCCAAACTGAGACCAAAGATATAAAAATATTGCCTGTTAGTATTTAAGAGTAGACAGTATGAAGATGGAATCTAGATAACTTGGGGTTGAGGGGTTAAATCAGACTTTTAGAAGTTAGGGTATGAAGAAGATGGCTTGGGTAGGAGAAGTGATTTCTGATAAGTTCATTACCAAAAGGACACAAAGGACCCAGAAAGAGGAGAGAAATTATTTTTCCCTTAACCATAAAAACATTACCAATTTAGTTTTTAGTTTTAATTATTAGCAAGAGGTTGATGGGATTCACCTCTGATATTTCTGATTGGTTAAATCAATGTAGCTGATGTTCAGTTTGGTGCTATTGTGGTGGGTTAATATCTGTAGGGAAAATATAGGAAAAGAAGGAATTTCAGGGGGTTGCAGGACTAAAGAAGAATTCTTGGCGATATCAATTAGTGTGGGATTATGTAGCATCTGGGAGGTCAGAGACAATAGGGAGAAGAGAAACAAGTACATAAAGTCAGCCTTTAGGTAGAGATATTAATGCAGAGGGGGAGACATGGTTATGACAAGAGATGATAGAGATCACATGCAAGTTAATGGCTGGAGATGTTAGAGGCCCTCCATTACAAGTCTTTCTTGAGCTTCATCAGGAATTAACAATGGATCAATCCTAAAATGCCTTCAAATGCCAAATAGGAAACCTGGTCTTTAGAATGTCATCATTTTTTGGAAGTGATATAGATGTACAGAGACCAAGGGCTTATAGAAATTTAATGACAAAGCAGATAATATTTTAGACTATTCGCTCTTGGGACATGATTTCAAAGCTGGTGCTGGTATTTTGAGGGTACAATGCTTTATTCTTCATTGCTTCAGTTGACTAAAATGATGAGAATAGACACAAGATCATCTGAGAGTGTTGTCTATCCTACCCAGGACGATATTTATCCACTTCAAACCAGAGATAAAACACTGACCCTTAAGTGTATTTTATTTCTATTTTACATATAAGGACAAAGAGAGGATTACATATTCGTCTTTGTCAAGAATTATTTAAATACTGCAGGTTTGTTATGTCTTCCATACTAAATGAAAAACATCACATACAGCTGTCTACTTTTGTGGATTACATAGACATGTTTATCAAGTGGACAGACTGCTTCTACAAAGTGGCCAGAATAAATTTTACTTGGATCACTCATTATGAACTGGTGAGAAAACCGAGATGGAAAAAAATAGATCTAAGACAGCAAGAAGATGGTACTGAAAGAAAGAAAGAAAGAAGCACCAGCAGAATATGCATAGGGTTTACAAAGACAAAGAAAGGCCAAGGATGATAAGTAAATAAATAATTAGAATAGGTTCATCGTTAAACTTCCAATATATTTGTGAGCCAGAGTATTATAAAACTTCACTTTTTTTACTTAATGAAATACAATCAAAGTGACTGAGGTATTTTTTTGAAATGTGGCAATCCCAAAGAATATTTATGGAATGTTGTAATTCTATTTCAATGCATTAAAACTATTTACATATATGGTGTGTGACCTTCTTTAGAATGCACTGCTGGGTGGAAGGAATCAGAGGACCAATTGTTCATTATCAAGAAGAAGAAAAAAATGTGGTGCATTTAATTATTCATTTATTTATTTAGACTAAGTAGAAGACTAAGGAACCATTGCTTAGTCTGTGAAAAAGTTAAATGATGGAAGTGTTTTCAACGAAAGATGGTAAAAACTGTCAAAGATAAAATTACAAGTTGGAATAAGAAATGGCAAAGATAAAATTAGTTTTTAATTATTGAAATTGTCATTCTATATTTTTTCGATAATTGCTGTATCACGTGAAGGACATGCGCTCTTCCTTGCTCAAGCCGAATGTTAAATTGTAGCATTATTCATTGAATAAAGTTAGTAGTATACAGATTCCTTTTCATGATTTCTTTATAACAGTTTATTCATCAAATCAAACAAGACCAGGGCTATGGCCCTACACAAGTTTATACAGTTCCTTCACAATCTGTGTCAGCCTCTTTGGAATTCAAACACTTGTTACATATCATCATTTAACCCTTTAGTGTTTAAACCGGCCATATCCGACCCAAATATTCTACATGTTTTATATTCAAACTGGCCATTTCTAGCCTCTCACACCTAACCTACAATGACATTCTAAAAATTAACAATCATGTCATTGAAAACTCAAAGCTATAAGATAATGCATGACTAATTGAAAACAATTTGAGTGAAAAAGTATTACGTTTAACAGAGTAATCTGAACACTAAAGGGTTAATGTCCATCTTCCATGCTGGTTTAGGTTAGATGATTTGACTGGATCTGATTTGCCTGACAATGGCATTGGTCATCAATGTCAGCTTTGGCAGGGTTTCTAACAAATGGAAGCCCTTCCTCATACTAGACATTCTCTTGTCAGTATTTCTCACCTTGATGGCTTACTCATTCCCATAAAAGCCCTTCCTCATACTAGACATTCTCTTGTCAGTATTTCTCACCTTGATGGCTTACTCATTCCCATAAACTTTGATAATTACAAGGACACAATAAACTGCCTGAAGGATAGCTACATGAAACCAGAGATGACATAAACTTCTATCTTAAAAACAATAGCTAAGAGAACCTCTAAATTAAAGTCTTCGAGCCTTAAAACTCATAGCTAAGGAATATAACTCTCATGTAGTGTTGTTTGAAATGTATATGAAAGATTCAAAATGGGTGGCTGTTAGTTCTGGAATAACGACACAATACATGCCTGAAGGCTAGCTACATGAAACCAGAGATGACAAAAACTTCTATCTTAAAAACAATAGCTAAGAGAACCTCTAAATTAAAGTCTTCGAGCCTTAAAACTCATAGCTAAGGAATATAACTCTCATGTAGTGTTGTTTGAAATGTATATGAAAGATTCAAAATGGGTGCTGTTAGTTCTGAATAACTAGTGGCACTCTGTTGGTTAAGATGCCGAGAGTTCCAGTTGATCTGATCAACAGAACAGCCTACTCACGAAATTAATGTGCAAGTGGCTGAGTACTCCACAGATATGTGTACCCATTTTATTGTTCTCAGGGAGATTCAGTGTAACACAGAATGTGACAAGTCTGGCCCCTTTGAATTACTGGTACAACTCATTTTTGCCGGCTGAGTGGACTGGGGCAGCAACGGGAGATAAAGTGCCTTGCTCTATCACTTCTTGGATGATTTACACAATGCACTGCTGGGTCTCAAACCCACAACTTTACAATCACAAGACAAATGCCCAAACCACTTAAGTCATGCATCTTCACTTAAACAACATAAAGATTCAGACTACTTGAAAACGAAACAATGGACATGGAAACTGCTATGTCACAAGCCAGAGAATTAGACTTGGCTCCATTGGATGTTGGCATTTTATTATCAAGACATCATTGTAAGGATTATTACGGTTACAAAAGAGGACATGGAACAAAAAGCTAATTTATCTGTTGCTTTTCAGAATTGGTTTTTTATTTTCATTTATTTTTTGTGAAGAGTATAAAGATGATTGTTGAAAATGTCCAGGAAGAGATGTGTCACAAGTGGAAGAAGAAATGATTTCTTGTTTCCTAAATGTGAAAGACATGTAATAAACCTACAGGATGCCATTATAAAGAATGGTAATAAACCAATCTCCAATACCAACTTTAGGTTATTTTCAGCTTTATTGGAATATCATTTGTTCTGTGCACTCATTAACATTGTAATTAACAATCAATTAATACAAATTTTAGTTGACAATGACTCTACTGATAACTTTATCACAGTTGGTATTTCTGTGCAGAATTGGTAGTCCATTCAAAGACACTGTTCCTGAATTACAAAAATATGTAAGGGTTGATATTTGGCCTGCTAAAAACTTGTACAAACAGCAATCCTCATTAGTTATACAATCAGTAATCTTTGTTAGTCGCACAATCACTTCTTGAACAGAGTTTCATGTCTCAATATTCTTCAGTGATTAGGACAGTAAGCTGGCAGAATGATTAGCACACCAGACAAAATGCTTAGCAGCATTTCGGCCGTCTTTACATTCTGAGTTCAAATTTCCGCAAAGGTTGACTTTGCCTTTCATCCTTTCAGGGTTGATAAAATAAGTACCAGTTGAACACTGGGGGATGAGGAGGGGGGGTCAATGTAATCAACTTATCTCCTCCCCTGAAATTTATGGCCTAGAGCCAAAATTTAAAACCTATATTCTTCAGTGATATTTAAGTTTAAATATTTCACCTGTTTACACCTTTCATTAATTTCACTTCCATTGCAAAATCTATTGCTCCACCATCTCAAATATATTCTGTAGATGGCTGAAAATTCATAAGACAAGAAATAAACTATCAAATCTATGAAACCATCACAGAACCAACTAAATTACCATGGACTCTTCAAATGGCACCAACACAAGCTACCTCATTATTGATTCCTTTAAATATCAATCAGTCGTAACTCTTGATGGCTTCCCAGTGTCTGTCATTGAGGAGTTAAAATACATCATATTGCGGTGTTTACATTTTAACAAAGTTGATATGAAATGTATGTATTAACTACCATTGGCAATCAAAGACTATCCTCAAATTACTATCCACATCTTTGAACCACTGCATCAGTATACGAGGGGCATTCAATAAGTAATGCCCCTGACCCACTTGCCGCTGTTTGATCTAGCTGAAATTTTGCGTGTGCAATTATTTATATCTCTATAGAGTAGGTGGTAAATTACAGCTCTGAACTAATTGGGGTTTCTGATTTACAGGTGTTTGAACTGAGTCAAGTGTGAAATGGAGCCTGTTGAGTGTCGAGCAGTGATCTGGTTTTTGTATATGAAAGGACGCACACCACGAGAGACTTTTGATGAAATGAAAGTAACTTATGGTAATGATGCCCCATCATATGACCTTGTAAAACGCTGGCATCGTGAATTCAAACATGGTCGGAACTCGGTGGAAACAGCTCCCAGATCTGGTCGCCCCCCCCCTTCTGCAATTGATGAGGTATCTGTCTGTCAAGTTGAGGCTGCCATTTTGGAAGATCGGCGCATAACTATTCGCCAAATAGCCCACGAGGTCAAGATTAGTACCGGGTCTGTGGAAACTATTCATGACCATTTGCATATGCAAAAGGTGTCTGCCAGATGGATTCCCAGGTTGCTCACACCTTTCCAGAAGCAAGAACGCGTCGAGTGCTCGAGGAGGAATTTGGAGATGTGCCAAGAAGATTGATTGATTGATTCTAGTTTCAGCTCATGAGCTGTGGCCATGCTGGGGCACCGCCATTTGAAGATGAGTCAAAATTTTTCAAAAGACTGATTACACAGGATGAAACCTGGGTCCATCACTATGATCCAGAGACCAAAGCCCAGTCAATGCAATGGAAGCACCGTGACTCACCTCCTCCAAAGAAGGCAAGGGTGAGCCCTCCACTGGCAAGGTCATGCTCACAGTCTTCTGGGACCAGGACGGAGTATTGATAACAGATTTCTTGGCAAAGGGTACCACAATTACAGGAGCCTATTATGCTTCACTTTTGAGGAAATTAAGAGAAACTATCAAAATCAAGAGGCGGGGCAAGATCAGCAAAGACATCCTCCTCCTGCAGGACAACGCTCCGGTCCACAACTCGCTTGTCGCCAGATCAGAAGCACAGGCGTGCGGCTATGAACTCCTCCCCCATCTCCCCTACTCTCCTGACCTTGCACCCTCTGATTTTCACCTCTTTCCAGCCATGAAGTTGTTTTTGAAAGGAAAGCGTTTCCCAGATGATGCAGCCTTGATTTCTGAAGTCACGTCGTGGTTGGAGGACCAAGCTGGGTCTTCTAAAAAATACGGTCTCCAGAGCTGCATCAAACGATGGGAGAAATGAGTAACTCTGGGTGGTTCCTATGTAGAGAAAGACTAATAACTGTGCAAAGTTTCGTTGCTCTACTGCTATGGGAAGTGGGTCAGGGGCATTACTTATTGAACGCCCCTCGTATAAGACCTGTCTTTTACCATTTAGTCTTACAGACATTGGAGTAGGTTTTCAACAAGTGATTGATTAAATTATCTTACAGAATAATCTCCAATCTACCTGCTCATCATATATAGATGGCATCTGTATGTACTAACTTCACAGAAGATCAAGAAATAAATCTTCAAGCATCTCTGTCATGTCCAAGATCTTACTTGTCTTTCTAGTAAAAATGAGTTTATGGTAAAACACGCATCAATTTTCCTGGTTATGGCATTAAAAACACTGGCTCCTGATTAGTTGCTGCTTCTTAAATACCTTAAAATTCCCTCTACAAAAAAGGAAATGGACAATATTCATTAAGGTGTCAGTTTATTAGAGCAGAATGGCTTATCGAGTCAAGAATTGAAGAAGAAGGACTTAGTCTGAGAGGAGTTGTTGGCATGAATGCGAAAATGAAAAAGACATTACTTTCTAGGGAGACATTTTGTCCCCATTAAATTCCAAGAAAGTGTCTAGTTTGATAAATCTTATGACAAAATAGTACAAATAGCAAATGAAATTCCCTCTGTATAATTTTGATATTTTCTACTGACTTAGAAAAGAGGAAATATATGCAAATTCCATAATTCAAATCTGCTGCTCTACTCGACCAGATTTTTTCAACAGATTGACAATAATTGTTATCTTGTAAGTGTAAATAGATTACTGCCATTACTGAATATAAAAAAAAAATCTTTTGTTTTCCACAAAGGATGTTCATAACTGATCGTGTTCCAAATCCCAATCTAAATCTTTTTTTTTCCTAATTTTCTGTCTTCCCCCCATTTTATGTTTTTTTATTTTAGCCCACTATACCTATATTAAACTACTCAGGTTACGGAACTGGACTTTTTTGGCAACCAGACGGTATTTTGAAACCCATACCTTCTAGTGGCAGTTGACGGATACTCATATTACCTTTTTGCATTTCACTGCACATCCCAAATTGTTGCAAATTAAAACACATTGGAACAGAAGCAGCACACAGCTTGCTAGAACAAAATACAAGGTTGATATGTTAAGTAGTTCTGTGAAATAAACTTTTCAATCAATTCAAATACATTTTGGACATAATTAACCTGTAAAAAAGCCCATTTTCACCATGATTCATCAAAGAGAAAAATTCTCATTTTAGGTCTTTTTACAGACCAAACAGGTCTCAAACATTTAAATCGATTGAAAAGCTTATTTCACAAATGCTGCTTCACATGCCAACCAGGTATGTGTGTGTCGTGTGTGTGTTGAGGGGGGGGGGTTTATATAGATATATATATATTTCTATATATAAACGGCAAAATGTATGTCTGTGTGTGTGTCCTTTATACAAATCCACAATTTTTCAGTTAGAGGGCTTGCACTTTCTATGGTCATTCAAAACCGTCCAAGGGTGGCCGTGCACATCTTCATTTCCCCAGTCATCCTGCAAAGCCATTAAAAAATCAATAGAAGTGACTTTTTTGTGACAATCAAAATGCCCGAAACTTGATACGCCAATTGAATGCCAGCTAGCTGTATGTGATTGGTCGGAGATTTGGACAGTACTCGCGTGTATGTGCACACGCACGCAGCTGTATATGCATGCACTAGCACTATGACCCGGCAATATACACTAGTGCTAGTATATATATATATATTAATTTACATGTGTAAATATTGAAGGTGGTACTGAGAATGAAGTGCATAACCAAGTAATGAGACATATAATGAAGTGTAACTGCTGTAAACAGCGGATATACTTTGGTTGAGATGATGAAAATTGTGTGAACAACTGAAACAACCAAATTGATAGATTAGTTCGACTAATAGTAGCAGTGCAACACCAATTTTCCAGTCTGATGACTGATTCACTACTCAGCTTCAATTCCTTGTTTCCTGCTAAAAACACAAACTCTTCAAGCTTTGAATGAACTGAATTAACCCCACCTCCTAACCTCCCCTTTTCAGTTTAACTTCATCCTTACAAGCATCACATACAGTTAAGAATATTCATAAAGAGAAAAACAATGCAAAACTACCATTTTTGTCACCTGTATAACTGAACTACACCTGAAAGTATGAAATGATTATTGTAAATTGGTCAGATTAAACAAAGTTCTTTTCAGCAGAGAAATTAATTTAGAGTCAACTATTGTAGGTCTGAGAAGAAATTCGCATCAAATTAAGACATTTATTTAGACGCATCATGTGACCATGTAATATGCTAATGAAAAAAACACAAATTATTATAAAACCATTTTGTTATATTCAGAGTAAGTTGTTAGATGTTGAGAGAATGGGTTATTTGGAAGATATGGAGAAAACCACTAAGATATTGAATGAACAAACCAAATCCTGCAAGAACTAAGCTACCGTAAAAATATATACATTAGGGACCAAAATACACTGCAAAAACAAGAGACAAAGGTTCTACATGTATATGGGGGAAGGGAGATTACACACTCTCCCTCTCTCTCTCTCTTTAATAATTGACGGATCACATTATGAGCAAATGCTCTCTCTCTCTCTCTCTCTCTCATTTTAACTCAACATACAATTGTAGCATCAGTCATTGAATAAATACATTAGTACACAGATCTGTTATTGTTATTGTAGTTGAGGAGGGGGCAATTCTAGCAACAAATGTCATATCTTGCAAGAATTTTCAAAAAGGAAACATTTTCCTCAGGTGTGTAAATCAGATTATAAACCAAACGAGGTCTCATTATAAACTAGGTCCTGATACAATCTCATCATCATCAACATCCGTTTTCCATGCTAGCATGGGTTGGACAGTTCGACCAGGGTCTGGGAAGCCAGGAGGCTGCACCAGGCTCCAGTCAGATCTGGCAGTGCTTTTACAGCTGGATGCCCTTCCTAACGCCAACCACTCCGTGAGTGTAGTTGGTGCTTTTTACGTGCCAGGAAAGGCTGGCAATGGCCACGATCGGTTAGTGCTTTTTACATGCTACTGGCACGGAAGCCAGTTAAAGCAGCGCTGGCATCAGCCACATACGGATGGTGCTTTTTAGGTGCCACCAGCACAGGTGCCAGGGTAGGCTGGCAACAGCCATGATCGGTTGGTGAACTTTTACATTTTCAGTCTCATTGGAACACCCATTGTGTTTTCAACATTCATTGTTATTAACAATCAATCAATGAAATCTTTAGTCAACAGTGGAGGCACTGACAGTTTTAGCAGAATGTTTTAGTCCTTAAACCAGTCAGAAGCAGAGTTAGGAATATGAGAAGCTGGCATCTAAGAGGCTAAAAATGTACCAACATCTGCCACAGCCTGTTCCTACAGTCTCAGGCTGGATGTTATCCTTGGACAGAATTTCATGGTCTCAATATTCTTCGGTGCATGTCAAATTTGGCTTGCCTCAAGATTCCACCCTACCCCACCATGTTACACCATTTATTTAACCCCAAATGCAGAATCAATCGCCTTGCCTCCTTGAAGATATTCCATAGACATTTGCAAATTCATAAAAAGTAAACAATCAAAGAAGACCAAACCAAGAAATCCCTTGTGGAGAAATCAGATTGTCTTCAGGAACTCAGAAAAATTACAATCAATGCCTTGTTATTTATTGATTTCTCAACCAATCATTTGTATTCCAAGGTTTTCCCACTGCAAATTGTTGATAAAATCCCAACCACATGGTTCCAGATTCAATCCCACTGTATGGCACCTTGGGACAACCAAAGCTTTACAATTGAATTTGGCAAAGAGAAATTCAAAGAAGCCCATCGTGTGTGCATGTGTGTGTCCCACCACTGCTTGGCAACAGGTGTTGTGTTTACATCCATGGCCACAGTCTGGTGACTGAAGCTAATAAAAGAAGTTTGTTTTAATTACTGTTCCTGACATTCCCTATCACTAATGAGTTAATGATTAACAGATCTATTTACTCAAGATTCTATTCAACCAATGATGCTACTACAAACCCCAAATCTGGCTGAATTAATGGAGAGAGAGCTTATCAAATGATACACCAGGTATTCAAAGAATGTAGCATCACAACCACACATGCTTGCGTGGTTGCAGGTGTGAGTGCATTCAATCATTCCTAATATACACCAGGGTTTTGATAATTTGAAATATTTATTTCTAAATAAACACTTTGCAGTGAAAAAATAGACAAAATGCATACACCACATATTTTATGAGTCTGAAATTGCATATAAGAGCTACAGAAACCTATTAATTCTTCCATACACTGACAATGGTTTATTGGTTCCCTGAGGAAGGTCTAAAAGCACTAGAAACTAGTCAGTCTGATCCCTTTTTCTGTCCACAGAGAGATGACATCCATGGTGTGGTCATTTTGTTTACTTATCACATTGGGGTTAAATTGTATGTTTATTAAAAACAAGTAAATACACACAACACCACCAGACACAAACAGGGCAGAGACAGAGAAAAAGAGAGAGATAGAGAGGGAAGAGGAGAGAAAGAGAGAGATCCTAAATATTACAAAATGCAAGCTCAATATTTTTTGAAGTTTTTATTTGTAAAATGTCACAGCAACGAAGAGAGAGAAACAAGAGGTGGGGTCATGCAAAAACACTGTGATGGCTCTACACAAACAACTGGATTAGGGGAGAGGACTTAGTGACTACGCAGGACTGGATTGAGCACCTACCAGAATGTTGAAGTTTACGCGAACAACAAGAAGCTGGGTTGTAACCCAGAAGCAGAACAGCAGCAATCCCATCAACAGTCTACTGACCAGTAACCAGATGCACATACCTGGAAGATCCAGGTAAACTATTGGCTGCAATGAAACAGTTCGCAAAGGCAAATGACCAAAGCTAACATAGACACCAGCACACACACAAACAACAAGGCATTTTTTTATTTATTTATTTAATTTTTAGCCACATAAAAGAAAAACATCAATGAATGATATTAGTGTAATGAAATAACATCACAATTTTTGATGGTGGATTAGTAAAGATCAAGCCAAGATAGATTGATAAACAGTTTCTCTAATCTTAATCCATTTATATGTCCAAAGTATTTTCCTAAGTTTGCCTTAAATATCCATGTTTGTTTTCAGACTTTCGGTTAGCCCTGGTTTCAAATGTTTCTAAGTAATATAAAGATTTTCTTTCATAAGTCCCGAGTTACTCTGATAGTTGAAATAAATTGAAAGTGTGTATCATATATAATAAATGGATGCCAGGGAAATATGTCCTGTGCATCAGATGTGATACACAGGAGAAGCAAAGGATTTGGCAAGAGGAACAAATATTTAGACTGAAATCGTATGACCACAACACCCTTGTCCACAGAAAGGTCAATGAAAACAGGAAAAGAACCCAATAAAACTTCTGATGGATTTAACTGAGTAGGTCTTGGATGGAAGCTTGCCGAGTATAGTGACTCGCTATATCAATACAATCATCATCATTGTTCAACGTCTGCTTTCCATGTTGGCATGGGTTGGACAGTTTGACTAAGGACTGGCAAGCCAGAAGGCTGTACCAGGCTCCAATCAGATCTGGCAAGGTTCCTACAGTTGGATGCCATACTAGTAAACCCAGAGAGCTGTAACCATTGTAAGTATTATTGTATTATTGATTTCGTTCTACCATATTCTTGGTAATTAAATCAGTTATTTACATTAATCATCTCTATATGGTAGACAAACTTTCACAAATGTCGAATATATGAGAGAATTTCAGTTTTATTTTATTTCCTAGTTGGATCTGAAGGAAGGTGTTCTGTTCATGGCCTTTGCAGTCCCTCTAAAGCCAGTGAGATTGATGCCATTAACATTCCTAGAGTAATACTATTCCTCTTGTAAGGCAGCGAGCTGGCGGAAACATTAACATGCCGGAAAAAATGCTTGGCGGTATTTCGCACACTGCTATGTTCTGAGTTCAAATTCCGCTAAGGTTGACTTTGCCTTTCATCTTTTTAGGGTCGATAAATTAAGTACCAGTTGCGTACTGAGGTTGATCTTATCGACCGGCCCCATCCCCAAAAATTTCAAGCCTTGTGCCTAGAGTAGAAAAGAATATTATACCTCTTGAACTTTTGTAAGTCAACATCTGACATGAATTAGGAGGAAGCTCAGAGGATTGATATTCTGAGAAAGAAAGACAGGGCAGAGTGATTGATGAGGTGTCTGGGGGGGAGGTTAAAAGTGATATGATCAGAAAGACAAGAGGGTCAGGAATGTCTGAGTTTGGTAGCATGAGAGCAACCAACTCTGAGGAGCAGAGGCTGTTACAGCAGAAAGAGGAGACAGTGATAATAAAAGATGGAGTAGATACTTGCTTAAATCTTGTACATTATCTTTATAGCTTTTACTTGCTTCAGTCATTAGTGGCCATGCTGGGGCACTGCCTTGAAGAGCATTTAGCTAAATCAACCTCAGAGCTTATTTTTTAAGCCCAGTATTTATTCTGTTGGTCTCTTTTGCCAAACCATTAAGCTACTGACATACACACCAACACTAGTAGGGGACAGACATGGACACAGAGACATACATACGATAGGCTTTCAGTTTCCATGTACCAATTCCACTCACAAGGCTATAGTAGAAGACACTTGCCCAGAACCATGCGGTTGAGAAGCAAACTTCTGACCATACAACCATGCCTGAGCCTGTATCATTAGTAATTATTTCATCAACCATAATGCTGACACAAAAAGTAACCAGCATGAACACAAGACATTTCCTACCTGTTGCCTGTGCCAATTCAAAGTGTAAATGCAATCAAAAACATTTACATAAAGCAACACTTTATGATTGAACGTCCTGTTTTAAGCTAAATATGTTCTCCTGAATTGAAACTGTGGTTTTATTTCCATCTCATATATAAACTATGTACTATATACACCTTAGGTATATAACCCAACATTACAAAGCTGTCTTTATAGTGGCTTCTGAGAGGAATATTTTCACTGCACACTGTCTGTAGCCCTTTGGTAGTCATTCAAATACAACAAGTCAGTCAGTCGTGTCATTAGTCGACAATGAAACGCATCATTCAAAATTAAAAGCCTGGATGGATTAATGCCAGAAATGAAGTTTATAAAACTTAATAAAATAATAATGGTTTCTAACAAAGGTACATGAGAAAATCTGGGGAAAGGGTTCTACCAAAAATTAAACCAACCCCAGATTTGACTAATCTGGTTTTATTGGACCCTGGAAGGGTGAAACACAATATCAATAAAAACAACAAAAATTAAGGGTTTCTTATATATAATTACTAACTTTGCTGCAGAGTGAGAAATATTTGTGGACAAGGGTTGGGAGCCAGTCAGTTGAGTTGATGCCTGTATATGTCTTCACTTATTTGATCAACACAGGAATGATGAAAGCAAAAAAGGCTCAACAGAATCTGAACCGAAAAGGAAATGGGGCAAAACTAAATACAGTGACACTTCATAATTCTTGCCACATCATTACTTCAACAATAACAAGAACAACATCGCTACTTTATCAATAACAACCATCTAGTTGAGGACTTTATAATTCTTATCACATTAGTGCCTTCATTTTGAACCCTGAAATAGGACAACGCTGCTGCTGCATCAAGCTCTACTCAAAAGAGATCCAAGATGGCTTGGCCATACTCTCCATCAGCCTCCGGGGAAATTCATTTGCAAGATGGCTAACCCAGCTCCCCTCCCAGGTTGACACAAACAAGCTGGAGGACAACTGAAGAGGTGGTTGGTAACAGTAAAGGCTGTCAGAGATGAACAACTTAGGCCCCATGACTATAGTCTTCATCAGTGGAACTGGGAGAGGGTGTCCATTCCAGTCTCAACTGTGGCTGGCAATCAGATGTGGTCAGCATTCATGATGGATGTGGTGAACTCGGCTGGAGCAAGCTGAATCCACCCCAGGTGAATGCCACTGCAAGTAGATGTGGGTACATTAGTGGCTTTACCATTACAAGAACAACCATTTAGTTCAAGATTTCTTGCTACAATAACAACAGCCATGTCTAATATTGGTTCCATATTTTGGTGGGAATGACTAGAGTTGATTCCCCAAAATATTTTGCCTGCTGTTTTATCAATGTTGGAAACGAAACCAGTGAGCAACAGCAAGATTTGAATGCAGAATAGAAAGCTAAATACTTGCAATGCATATTTGTCCAACAACCGACCAATTCTGACATTTACATGAATATTTAATAATCCAATATTTGTAACAAATGTTATTTTAATTATCAAAACTAAGAGTTAATGATTTTTCCTTCTATTGCAGCAACACATTTTTTTTTAGACAACCGCATTAACAGCTTTCATCAAGAGCATGGTGCCTCAGAGGGAGAAGATAAGAAAGTGTGACTGTCCCTATCTTTACCAAAAATATTACAACACAACAATACAGTTGTTGTTACAAATATTTAAGAGATTCTATAAACACATGAGTCTAAATTAGAAATTACCAATACTATCTTTTAAATTCTAATTATATTTGCTGTTGTTTTTAGATTCTGTGACACCAATTGGATAGCCTATCCCAGACATTTACTGCGGGACACTACTTGATACAGCAGTAAATAATTAACCAGCCAATTCAGAAGAATGACTACTAGTTTTAAAAATGAGTCACATACATGACACTATACTATCTTTCTCGTATACACACACAGACACGTAGCCACTTGTACACTCATGGCAATCCAATAGTTCTGGCTATGAAAAATTTCATTCGTCTGTGTTAATGACACCACTTGGAACCACTTCAGATTAGTCGTTAACTCCTTTAGGGAAGGCATGAACATCGCAGCACATGCTTCCCTACAGCTATGAGGTTTCATTCTTAAAATATTCAGGGTGTGGGCTTTTAGGTGGAGAAGGGGTAATGACATAATGCTTAAAATTAAATAAAACAAAAATGTAGGATTTCTAGCAAAGACATAAAACTACCCAAATTTGGAGGAGCTAAACATATTGACCCAGTACCTCACTTGTACTTTATTTTCATGGCTAGGAAAGGATGAAAGACAAAAGCCAACTCTGCTAAGATCAAAATTAGAGTATTAGAAGACCTAACTAAAAAGCACGATATTTTATTCAATTCCCAACCAATTATGTCGATCTACCCTCATTCACATCAAGTTCAACATTTGGTTACCATATTTCTGTTAAAATTCATTTTGAAAATAATGTAGAATTTAGTAAAATAACTTGGTCATTATTAAACTGGTGTTTGGAACATAAAATATAATTCTGACAGTTTTAATTTATATAGTGTTTAAAAAAAAGGGAGTCAGTATCATGGAGCATGAAGTGGTCTCGGACAGGTTGGGATCAAAAGAGTTAAATACATCACACGAGTTGGAAACACTGATGCTTTGAAATGGAGAAGAGCAGACAGTGAGAAACAGAAACAATTTGTATAATTAGAGCAAAGAGTGAATAAGGAGGGGGAAAGAGGGAAGACAATGCAAGAAGGGGTTTCATTCTACAGTAAAGAAATAACTTATGTCACCAACATGTAATGGGAACAACTTACATGGCAAATAGAAAATACCCACCATTTTTGCTAAAACAGTCAGGACCAGACTATCAATAAACACACACACGTCTATGAGTGTGTGTGTGTGTGTGTGTGTGTGTGTGTGTGCGCGCGCGTGTGTGAAAGACGGAGAGGAAGAGCATCTAGGCGTAAAAATCTTGCTTCAATTACCTCCTGTCTAGGCTATGTTAGCTAGGAAAAATACACGTTAAACAAAACTATATAAACACACACACACACACATATGTATTACATCGTGTTTTTAATGGCATAAAAGATGCATGGCCACCATATTAGGCGCACCCCAATTTCGGCAGCACATATTCAGGAACAAAGTCTTTAAAGCAGTAAAGTATATAATATTTAAAGCAACTTCACATATAGGTCTCAGGGCAATATTTTTTAAATAAGGTTTTGAGTGGAAATGTGCACATTATGTGCCACCAAGTACAGGATAAATAAATGTATGTGGATACACACATATACACACACACACACGTGCAGATGCCATGTAAAAAGCCCCCATGCTGGTGTCACCTGAAAAGCACCCATGCTGGCACCATGTAAGAAGCATCTGGGCTGGTGCCACATATAGAGTTTCCATGCTGGAACCACATAGAAAGCACCCAGTCCACTCTGTAAAATGGTTTGCATCAGGAAGGGCATCCAGCTGTAGAAACAGTGCCAAAACAGATAATTGGAGCCTGGTGCAGCTCTCCAGCCTTGCCAGCTCCTGTCAAACCAGCCAACCCATGCCAGCATGGAAAATGGACATTAAATGGTGTGTGTGTGTGTCCGCACATGCGGGTGCATGTGTATCCTCATCATTTAGTGTCCATTGTCCATGCTGGCATGGGTTGGATGGTTTGACCAGGACTGGCAACCTGAAGCACTCCACCAGACCCCAGTCTAATTTGGCATGGTTTTCTATGGCTGGATGTTCTTCCTAACACCAACCATTCCAAGTGTGTAATGGATGCTTTTACATTCCACCAGCACAAGTGCCATTTAAATGACACCGGTATCTGCCACAGCTGCAATTTTAATGTGTGTGTGTGTGTGTTTGTGTGCATATACACATACATACTCGTGCACATATATCCGTACACACAACCCTACACAGATCCACATGGGCAGTCATAAATGGTCTGAATCACTTGAAGAACCACACAGTCAAAGATACAGATGAAGAATCACATCACTTTTTACTCTTGAGTGAAGAGAAATTCTGGAAGTGATGGCGTCAAGAGTCAAGAGACTGCACTGAGAATGTCCTGCTGGTTCTGAAGAACACACAATCACAAAGTAGGAAACTCCAAATCTATAATTATCCAGTACCCTGGACCCTGGCCAGGCTGGGGCACCACCTTGGAGGTTTTAGTCAAACAAATCAACACCAAGATTTATGGGTTTTTTTTGGTTTTAGTTTAGTACTTATTCTATCAATTCTATCAGTCACTTTTGTTGAACTATTAAAATACAAGGACATAAACAAACCAACACTAGTTGTCAGATGGAGAATGGGAGACAAACACATATTATACACACAAAACAGACTACTAAACAGTTTCTGTGTATCAAATTCATTTCTAAGGCTTTGGCTGGCTCAGGGGCTAAAGAAGAAGACACCTGCCCAAGGTGCCATGCAGTGGAACTGAACCCAAAACAAGGTTGCAACCAAGTTCCTTAACCACACAGCCATGCTGTGATGTAACAAAATTTGATAACATTAAATTATAGAGGAGAAAAACAATGAAAAACAAACAAACAATAAAAAGGGGAGAAAGAGACGGAGAGAGAGAGAAACATAAAACTCTTTGCAACAACAACAAGACGGCTGTGTGTAATTAGAACAGCAGGGATAGGATGGAATTAGAAGAGATTAAAACAGATTATGGGGGAAATGAGAAGAGATAAGGAATCTATGGAAAGGAAATACCACTTTCAAGGAAACAATTATTTTCCCCTTGTTTAATTCGGTTATTTGTCAGTTAAAGCTTAGACAAAGTGGAGACAGAAAATAAAACATGTGGGTTGATGGTTAGAGTATTCAGCTCATGAATGTGAGACTGAGTTCGATTCTTGGTAGTATAATAATAATAGAAAAATACCTTAGGAATGAGAACCCTGGTTTGAAATTTCCCCAAGACACCTGATGAAGGCTGGAGGGTATATCAGCCGAAATGTGTTAACAACAAACAAGATGAGGACAAATATCCATCAAATGTAAATAATGTACCAGCATCAATGTTGAAAAGACCCTAACGTATTTTTATAATTAAATATTATCAGAAATTGTATTAAAAAAATTCTTTAAATATTTTTTTTTTAGAAGTATAAGCAATTTATCAGAGATAAATTTTAACAACAAAATCTGATATGGACCCCCAAGGGCCATATGGGCTCCAGTTGAGGCCACCCAGTGATGTGTCCCCTTGCTGGTTTAGAGGGGATCAAGTAGTTACACTTAGCCTCAACACACTACATCTTACAAGCCAATAAGGGAACAGGTATGCTTGACCTACTAGAACTAGCAGTTTAATCTCTCTCAAATTACATTGTAGCAGCTTTAAAGAGGAAGGCCTAAAACATTTATCAAAGGTTTGCCCAGTGAGGTCTGACCGGGAGCTAAATAGCAACAAGTTTCTTCCAAACAACTCAGTCAGTTCTCATCATGAGACCTGAGAATTAGAAGGACAGAGAGGTTTTAGGCAGTTTGAATTGTTGCACATTAGCAAATGATGGAGACACACACTGAATATGGAATCCAACTGGAAAACAACAATTAAAAGATATACAGCATCCATAGTCTTTTATTTCATATAATAAAATTGTGCTGGAGGAAGGGAATATGCTCCTGATCTTTGATTAGAGGTTGATAGAAATTAGAAAACCAACATTTTATATGGTGAGAATTTACAAAAATGCAAAAGACGAAGATGGGTGTGTAAACAACAGATGTATTAGTTTAACGTTCGAGAAGTGAGAAAGTCTTTTACATTTCGAGCCTATGCTCTTCAACAGAAAGGAACACAGAAAGAAACAGGGAGAGAAAATACAAAAAGGTTTATATGGATTGTTGAATATTAGTATGTTTGGAGAAATGACATGAGAGAGAGAGAGAGAGAGTTAGGGTGACTATTGTGAGATGATAAACACGAGTCAGAGAAGATTATGAGAACAAGAAAGAGGAATGTAATAAATAGGTTTAGATGGAGATAACACAGAGTTAGCAAAGTTCACAGTAAGACAAGGCATAATAGTTGTATCAGTAAAAGAGAAAACCAGCTTTTTAATGCATTCATATTGTGAAGGTGGAAATGGAAGTTGTTTTTTTAACCCAAAGTCAGTTCTGATCCAGTGGACCTGTGATTAAAGGCATTCTGGTCATAATCATTTTATCTTTCATTCAGATAATGTACGTAAGGTTACACTATCTCACGCGCCCTTCTGTTTCTGAAGCCGACAGGATGTGATCTGAGGAAGATTTGATTATTATTTCTAACAAAATAAACCAATCATTTTGAGTAGTGGTTTTCAACCTTTTTTTTTTTTTTCTTTACCTCTGGACCGTCTTTGATTACTATCTGTCGTTTAAAAACCTGTTTTATAGATACTTCTTTCAAAATTCCTATTTTGATTTTCACAAATTTAAAACCTGTTTCTTGCAATGAATACATCTAAAACAAAATTTTTTTCATGGACTCTTAATATTCTATTGTGGGTCCCTAATTCAATATTTTGCTTGTATGGAATCCCAAAAATCTTATATGGACCCCAGTTGAGAACAACTGACTCAGAGATTCCTTCAGAGATTTCTCAATGAGATCAACAATTTTGCTGTGTTTGTAATCAAACAAGAGTAATTAATATGTTGGGAACCCTATCCAGGTTTTCAGTTGTAAATGATTAGAAAATATGCATTTTGAACCTTTTTCCTGGAAAAAGAAAAGTCCACCATTTTTGATGCAACTTTGATAGGTTTTTAAACTACTTACATATAGTGTTCGAACTCTGTGATTCCGACTGGCACGTGGATCCAAGTAAGTTCGGAGTTTGTTAAGGTAGACATTAGGGGGATCTTTAGCATGGACTCGTTCCTGGAAAATAAGAAAGAAAATATTTTTAAAAAAACAATTTTAAGGAAAAAAGCTGAAATTCTAAAAAGGTCTTTGAAATTTTATTTAAATTGAAAATCACTCACACTATATCAGAAAACAACTTTTCAATCCATACATATATATATATTTTGTCCGAAGTCAGACGCCATGATAGATCGTTAGGTACTACACACATTTTTTTTCTCTCCTTGTTTTTTTCTGTGTATCTTTCTATAGAAGAGCATAGGCTCAAAACGTAAAAGACTTTTTCTATTCCTGAGCGCTATACTAATACATCTGTTTGTTTGTACACCACCTGCCTTCGTCTTTTGTTTATTTTTGTAAACTTTCCCCTTATATATATATATATATATATATATATACATCAAAACAAATCAAAATAGATGAACATCAATGGAATCTGTATCTCTGTGGTACCAGTGCCGGTGGCACACAAGAAAACCATCCGAACGTGGCTGTAGCCAGTACCGCATCGACTGGCCTCCGTGCTGTGGGCACATAACAAACGCCATCCGATCGTGGCCGTTCGCCAGCCTCATCTGGCACCTGTCCGAAGACCCGGCAAGACTAGTCAGACCATAGCCCGTGGCCCTTTCCTGGGACGTAGTCAGTCCACCTGTGCATACCTTCCTTCTTATGACACTTGTGAAGACCTGTTGAGGCAAGTGCTAATCAAATCAAATGACACTTGTGAAGGCCTGTTGAGGCAAGTGATAATTAATAATAATAATAATAATAATAATCATAATCAAATCAAATCAAAACAAATCAAAATAGATGAACATCAATGGAATTTGTATCTTTGTGGTACCAATGCCGGTGGCACACAAGAAAACCATCCGAACATGGCGGTAGCCAGTACCACATCGACTGGCCTCCGTGCTGTGGGCACGTAACAAACACCATCCGATCGTGGCCGTTCGCCAGCCTCATCTGGCACCTGTGTTGGTGGCACATAAAAACACCATCCAAAGACCCGGCAAGACTAGTCAGGCCATAACCCGTGGCCCCTACCTGGGACGTAGTCAGTCCACCTGTGCATACCTTCCTTCTTATGACACTTGTGAAGACCTGTTGAGGCAAGTATGTGACACTTGTGAAGACCTGTTGAGGCAAGTGTGTGACAGTTGTGAAGACCTGTTGAGGCAAGTGAAAATCAAACCAAATCAAAATAGATGAACATCAATGGAATTTGTATCTTTGTGGTACCAGTGCCGGTGGCACACAAGAAAACCATCCGAACGTGGCCGTAGCCAGTACCGCATCGACTGGCCTCCGTGCTGTGGGCACGTAACAAGCAAAAAACACCATCCGAGCGTGGCCGTTCGCCAGCCTCGTCTGGCACCTGTGTCGGTGGCACATAAAATCACCCACTACACTCTCGGAGTGGTTGGCGTTAGGAAGGGCATCCAGCTGTAGAAACACTGCCAGATCTGACTGGCCTGGTGCAGCCTTCGGGCTCCCCAGACTCCAGTTGAACCGTCCAACCCATGCTACCATGGAAAGCGGACGTTAAATGAGGATGATATATATATATATATATATACATACATGCATGTGTATAAATGAGTATTGAAACACAATGGAAAATTTCATTCAAACCTTAGCCTTTCAACAAAGAGACGAATAGAATAATTGCCAGGCTTAACAAAAAGTACTGGAGTTGATTTGTTCAGCAAAAATTCTTCAAGAAGGTCTAATGTAACAAATAAGATAAGGTATGGGGACATAAACAAACCAACACCAGTTACCAATTGGTGGTGGGTGATAAACACAGACACACACACACACATACATACATACATATACATATATATATATACCATTCCCACTCACAAGGCTTTGGTCGGCCAGAGGCTATAATAGAAGACACTTGCCCAAAGTACCACACAATGGGACTGAACCCAGAACCATGTGTTGGAAAGCAAGCTACTTATGACACAGCCACACCTGCACCTTACAATACAAATTATATACACATATATATGTATACACACATATATATATATATATATATATTGTTGACATAAGAATTTTATAAACTTATGAGAATGTGAAATTATCTTAGGGGAATGAAGTACATCACAGAATACATAGCTTTGTGATGTACTTTAAGATCCAATATTAAAAAAAAAAAACTGTGTGTGTGCGTGTATGTGTGTGTGCATGCGCGCACTTAAAAATAAGTCTAAAATCTAAGAAAACTCATGAGTCAGCAACAGTCGTCCCAGACTGGGTATGACTAAGTTCAAATGTGAAGAGTGTAGAATTTAAAGTGAGGGCTTGCCCTCTGTCTGAGAGTGCAGAAGAAGAGAGAGAGAAAAGTAAGAGGGTGGCAAAGAACCTGAAAGTTGAAAGGAAACTTCTGCAATCCCGGTGTCAATGATAAACATGGCTGACTCACAACATCACAGAAATTAGCAAAGTGACACTGAAGTTTTAGTGCAATAGAGTGTGGCCAGAGAAAAAGTATCTTGAAATTGAGACTGAATATGGTCCATAATTAAGAGGTAGATCAAGGATGACCTATAAAGATGTGGTCACAGCTGACCTGAGAACAACAAACTGTACACAGGAAACAACCAGAGTGGGAGAGACAGAAGACTGATGGACTGTACATCTAAGCAACCCCTGCAATTATTGGGGTTTTTTAAAATTATTATTTTATTTTGTTTCATCATTTGACTACAGCCATGCTGGGGCACCATCTTGAGGAATTTTTAGTCAATTCCCTATCAATAGGTCATCTAATTTCTCTGCACTTTCAAAGTGTGAAATTAAAATCCCTTGACTGAAAAGCAGGTCGGTAAGGGTTAGTGACAGGAAGAGCATCTGGCTGTAAGAGAAAGCCACAATAATAAGTATTTATGTAAACCATACTGGCAAGGAAAAACAGGCAAAAATGAATAAATCATACAGACAATATACACAAACATATATATACACACACGTAAAAAGCACCTACTATATTCTCAGAGTGGTTGGCATTAGGAAGGGCATCCAGCTGTAGAAACTTTGCCAGATCAGATTAGAGCCTAGTGCAGCCTTCTGGCTTGCCAGTCCTCAGTCAAACCATCCAACCCATGCCAGCATGGAAAGCAGACATTAAATGATGACAATATACATACTATATATAGGTACGACCACAAGGGAGAGAGAACATAAGCAATAAAGTTGTTCAGAATCATGGTAAACTCCGAGTACACTGTTTCTGGATGCCCCGCTTCCTAATACCAACCACTTTACAGAGTGGACTGGGTGGATTTTATCACAGCAGCAACACTGGACAAGTTGTCTTAACCCCAGGAAAACTCTTTTGGCTGCTATTCAATTTAACAGTAACCATCCTGTAGCAGACTATCACCCTTTCTCCTTTAGCATCCTCTTCCTATCACTCTGGTTAGGACTAGAACAAGGAGTAGAAAAGTACCAAGGTGATGTGTATGTGTGTATATATATCACACACACACACACACACACCACATGCAAATATTGTGTATTTATGTGAGGGAAGTTGTTATTTCATCCAAGACAGGGATGGGGACCAACATTCCATGTAGCAGGCTTGGTAATTGCTGAAAGATTTCTCTCAGCATGAAACTAATGGTAGCCTTGTTAACCCACCTGTGTGTGTGTGTGTGAGCAGAGAGAAGCGGCTGAGAGAGAGAGAATGGAGATGATAGAGAGTGACATGGTGATTGTTGGTGGACTTAGTAGAGTACATGTAACATGATAGGAGGAGGAGGAGATACAGATATAGAAGAGGGAATATCAAAGAGAGAGTGAGGGGGACACGGAGGAGGATAGAGATCAAGAATGAGTAAGGGAAGAAGGAGAAACATGAGAAGGTGGTGGTGGTGGTGGTGGATAGCAGAGAAAATGGGTGGTGGTTTTGGTCACAGTCAATGTGAGTGGAATGGCACCAAGATGTGCCAAACTTGGCACTGACACACTGCATAAAGATGAAGCCTTTGATGGTAGCACCAAAAAACACCAACAAAAACAAAAAAAGAACAAGGTGACAAGAGGTTTCTGTTTCACACACACACACAGGAGTTAGAATTTGCAAAAGTACACAGAATCAAAGGAGACCAACTTCTAAGAGGAAAGCATGTGGTGGTGGTTCTTGAACTAGTATCAATATGGTATTTTTAAATACACTGGCTTTGGCTCAGGTACATTGCTGCTATCAATTTACCTGAACAGCAAGATATGATATAAACCTACAGTTAAGATGTCAGCCTTAAACAGGTTTCTCTTCTCACATAAGCACACAAGAGGCCATTTTTCTGTTGGAGAATGGTAAAGTCACAAGTATATTAATGGTGTTTAATTTTAGAGACCAAAAGGTTGGTTTAGTTTAGCCCTAAGTCAATCCTGATTAAGCAGTCTTTTGATCAAAGGCATTCCAGTCGTGACCATCATTTCAAGGGCTGATCTAAAACTGTCCAATATTCTTTAAGATGGTTTTGGTGTGATGTGAGTGTAATGTGGCTGCTATATCTAGCAGATTGATCAACCACATACAGACCTTTATTAACCCTTTAGCATTCAGATTATTCTGTCGAATGTGATGCGTATTTATTCATATCACTTTGAATTAATCATGGATTATCTCATAGCTCTGAGATTTCTATGATCCAATTGTTTACTTTTAGAATGACATTGTAGGATAGGTGCGAGAGGCCAAATCTAGCTTGTTTGAAACATAAAATAGGTGGAACATTTTGACCAGATGTGGCCACACACACACATACATACATATATCTCAATCAATGTAGGACCGATATATATATATAAATTAAAACCTATCAAAATTTCCTAATTTCACGCTATGTTCCAAACTCCAGCTTAATAATGATGGTCATTTTATTAAATTCTTCGTTATTTTCAAAATTACTTGAAACAAAGTGTCTTTCAGCTGATTTAAGTCATTCAACAAATACAGACCAGATTCTGTACAAGAGTACACAGATCATCATTTAATGTCCGTTGTCCATGCTGGCATGGCTTGGATGGATTGACTGAAAACTGATAAGCCGAGGGCGGGGTGGGTCTGCACCAGGTTCTGATCTGATTTGGCAACATTTCTATGGCTGGATGCCCTTCCTAATGCCAACCATTCCAAGAGTGTGGCGGGTGTCTTTTAAGTGACACTGGAACGGATGCCAATGACTTGACACCAGCATCAGCCACAACTACGATCTCACAGATCGACACAATCATGGTATATCGCCAAAGGTTTTGGTCACCTGCCACTGCCTCCTTAAGGCCCAACGCTCAAATGGTGCTCTTTATGTGTCACCGGTACGGATGTCAGTCAGACGGCACTGGCATGAGAAACTGCAATACAGTTACCTATTTCTTTACTACCCACAAGGGGCTAAACGCAGAGAGGACAGACAAGGACAGACAAATGGATTAAGTCGATTACACTGACCCCCAGTGTGTAACTGGTACTTAATTTATCGACCCCGAAAGGATGAAAGGCAAAGTCGACCTCAGTAGAATTTAAACTCAGAACGTAATGGCAGACGAAATACCCATTTCTTTACTACCCACAAGGGGCTAAACACAGAGAGGACAAACAAGGACAGACAAATGGATTAAGTCGATTAGATTGACCCCAGTATGCAAATGGTACTTAATTTATCGACCCCGAAAGGATGAAAGGCAAAGTCGACGGCTACGCATTCCGCCCGGCGTGCTAACATTTCTGCCAGCTCGCCACCCTGTAGCTCAACAGTACTTGGAAAAAGATCGAAACACTCACACGCACGACAAACTTCTCTCATTTTCTGCTAATAAAATCTAGTCACATAAGTACTGAACTAGAAACCATGTGATTGCGAAGCAAGTTACTTAACCCTGCGACCACACCTGCCCTTTGCAGTTGTTAATAAACTGCAGACCCATTGGCTGTCATTTCACTTGAAAGTTTTAGCTCGGACTAAAGTAGCTTAAAATGAAACAACATGACCATTAGCCTCTCCAGTTCTATTAACATCAGAAAAACTAGAGATTTTCTGTTGAGAGCCTCTTGCTAATATCTTCCCCAGCTTCAACACTAAATTACTCATAATTAATAATCATAACAATCAAAATGCCAAGAGTGTGGAATTCATTCCAAGCTGCTTATTTCTCTTAAGTACAGAAATATTAAGAGAGGCGGTAGGATTAGAGTTATTTGTTTCATGTTCATAAATAAACAGTAGACGAGTGCACTCCAAATCTATCACCCATTTATGTTGTGTGTGTTGGGAAGTGGTGGTGGAGGTAGTGGTGGCGGTGGTAGGAGACTTGATATGATCCACAGCAAAGTGGCCTGGTTAATAGTTTACTTCTGAGAAATTCAGGAGGTTCTGAGTGAGTCATATCTTCTATCTTCCACTTGTTTCAGTCATCAGATTGCAGCCATGCTGGAGCACCACCTTGAAGGGCTTTAGCTGAACACATCAACCCCAGTACTTACTTTATCAGTCTCTGTTGCCAAATCATTAAGTTAAGGAGGATGTAAACAAACAAACACTGGTTATGAAGCAGTTGGCAAACACAGGTACAAAGGCACGCACAAATAAATGACAAGCTTCCACACAGTTTTTATTGACCATATTCACTCAAAAGGCTTTGGTTGGCCAGAGGCTATAATAGAAGACACTTGTCCAAGGTGCCATGTCATGGGATTGAACCAGAAACCATGTGGTTGCAAAGAGAGCTTTTTTTTTTCAATTGGGCTGCAATCATTTTCCCTACCGCCATCTCCAGGATGAAGCAATAATTTAGCTGAACTTAACATATTCAGTTAGCAGTGCAGGAGAGAACTCTTGAAATCCTTCAAAATGTGTTTCACAATGCTACGGGATAGATTAAAAATTTGTGGAGATACAGGCAGAGCACATGTTGAAAATGTTCAATAAAGTTTTGAGATAAGATTTATAAATCTATTTGTTTCGGTATCATAAACTGAAAATTCTGTCGGTTTTTTTTTTTTTTTGCCTTTTTTTTAAAATTTGCCCAATTTCACTGAAATAATTAATTGTAGGACACACTGAATATAAACACTGTGTTATATTAGGATTATTTACAGTGAATGACTGTATCCAAATGAAGACAATTGTTGTTGATGGTAGAAGTTGAAGTGTTTTGTTTGTGGGTTTTTATGACAAAAGGGAATGAGGCTAACACTCCTAAAAACTAAGAAACAAAACATTTAGAATATGTTGGACTTATTTTTTAAATTCAGTCTTAAACTGTAAAATAATACAAAATAAAACAGCCCTGACATGACTCCACTTCGAAAGGGATAGAATTTCAGTCAGTGAATATTTGTTTTACTCATATTCTACTCTGAAGCACTTGACATCACTTTATGAGAAGTCTTTCACAAGATTCCTGGTGTGATGACAGTGAAAGACGTGGGACTCCCTCTTACGTCAGACACTGAGCAGGACTAATTGATACGCAAGAAGCTATGTTGACAGCTGGGGAGGATAATCAGGTGAACCAACAGTCACAATATATTCAATTACTCATCTTAGGAAACAGACATTTGCTCTCCTCACAAATCAATAGCAGTATCACTCACAACAAAAACAGTTTCAAAATTTTCATACTTTTTCTCTCTTCCAACTTCGGAGGACCATATTATCATTAGACAATAAACTTTTTGACAGGCAGTGAAATTGTAGTCCCTGAGAGTAACTCCTAGATACACTTCGGTCAATAGAAACTGTAGTGACATTGTTACCACAAACTCATTTTTAAATTATAACTCCTGAAGCTGGTTAGATAACTAGGGTCTCTCTTGCCATATATCAGCTAAAAGACATGGCTGTGGTCAAAAGTTTTGTTCCCAACCAGGTTCAATCCAGTTGCATAGCACTTTGGGCAATTGTCTTCTATTATAGCCCTGGGCCAATCAGAACCTTGTGAGTGTATCTGGTATGGGGAAACTGAAAGAAGTTCATCGTATATATGTATGTATCTATGTGTTCTCCTCCTCAACAACATTTAATGTCTGTTTTCCATGCTGGCATGGGTTGGACGGTTCGATAGTATATTTTGGTTTAGTTTCTATGGCTGGATGTTCTTCCTAATGTTAACCACTTTACAGAGTGCACTGGGTACTTTTTACATGGCACCTTGGTTTTAGGATCTCAATTCTGTTGTGGTGGGCAGGTCTTCTTGAACACAGCAATGCACCACATATTTTGGTCCTGTCATCTCCTTTGTAAGGTTCAGCGGTTTGAGATCGGCCCTTAATACTTTGTCTCAAGTCTTCCTGGGTCTCCCTCTTCCACAACATCGCCCCCCGCCCACTGTAAATGATTGGCACTTCTTTATGCAACTGTCCCCATCCATCCACATCACATGACCAAACCAACACAGTCCCCTCACTGCATACAATTCCTCTGATGCTCAATACACCAATACTGTCACACATGCACATTGCACATCCAGCAGAACACACCAGCTTTGTTCCTCTCCAGCCTTCGCATGTTCTTCACAGCACTACCATGCAGCTTCACCCCCACCACCACTTGACAACCGGTGTTGGTGTGTTTACACCTGCATGACTTCGCAGTTCAGCAAAAGGCACTGATAGAATAAGTACCAGACATAAAAACGTATTGGGGTTGATACAATTGACTAAAATTCTTCATAGCAGTGCCCCAGCATGGCCACCAGCTAATGAGTGAAATGAGTAAAAAAAGATAAAAGGGAGAAGCAGTTTGCATACCAACAGAGGAGAGTAACATTTCAAACGAGAGCTTGGGTCAGACACTGGGGTCCACTAAACTAGCTGTAATAAAAGCCACTGGAAAATTGTTCCAAATCTTCATCTCTATTAAAAAGCCATTACCATTCTTGCTTCATCTCCATAATTACCTTCCAAGTCCCTTTAAAAACTGTATATCACAACCCTACCTCCCAACACTTCATAAATTTCCCCCTTCATCTTCACAACAAATATTTAACAATACATCTTTTGAAGTTCTACTCTTAAAGAGCCAACTGATTGCAGATTTTCTCCATTGACTTCCTCATCTTCAAGTGTTTTATAAGGACAATGGCCAAATTTCATTCATGCTCCTTGCTTCCAGAGAGATGGAAAATAGTTGTTTCATGCCAATATAGGAACCTCAATGTAGTCACTAGCAATGACAGTCAAGTCTCCCTCAAATTACATCCTACCATCATAAGAAAACCCCTTTGGATTATATAGCATATATATATATCATCATCATCATCCACTCTCTCTGTCTCAGAGAGGCACGAGCACATATACACACAAGGCAGTAACTTGCGCCTACCAAATTCAATCACAAAGCTTTGGTTGGCTCTGAACTGAACTGAACTGTAACTAATCTGCACATCCTCTGATAACTCACAGATGGTGATTTGATGATTTCTCATCACAGCTGCACCAATTCCACTGGTTAGTCTTCCAGAACATTCATCACTATCAACATTTTTTTGGCCACCTTGGAAACGTTTGAACCACTCATACACTTGTGTGCAGCTCGTATACTCCTCTCCATACACTTACTACAACTTTGTGTAGGCCTCTGAACAGGTATCACCAAGCTTTTCACAAAATTTGATGCAGATTCTCAGCTCAACTTTCTCTGTTGTGGTTAATGCAATGATCACACACTACACATGTTCCTTCCAAGCACTGCTGTAAACAGTGGAAGTGAGCTAGAACATTAAAATTTAGTGCACATGCACAGCAGAGTTCAAGGTGAACTTGTACCAAGCAGCTTCACTCTGCATGCTTTAGCTTCATTACTATGGCAACTATCTGGATCAGACCACACACACACAAACACACATAAGTCCTGTAGTCCTATACAGACAATCATCATCATTTAACATTCATTGTCCATGCTGGCATGGGTCTATCCATTGTTCATGCTGACATGGGTCTATCCCTAGTTTCCACATTAACCACCAAATTAGGGATCAGGAAATCCTGTCAAAGGCTTTCTCCATGTCAACAAAAACCAAGTACAGAGGTTTATCTTTGGTTATGTGTTTCTCCGGTAAGAGTAAATAAAAGGTAAGATGGTCATCAATGGAATGTCTGCAATTATAAGGCTACTGGGTTACGGCTGACCTGGATTTTCTTAACAGCAACACTAACAGTTTGCTTTTAAAATGTCCATCTGGCCCTACCATTCATTGCACCAGAGTGGGCTCATTGCGTTGTTTCTTAGTTTACCGATTAATAATTTTAACAATATAGGCACAGGAGTGACTGTGTGGTAAGTAGCTTGTTTACCAACCACATGGTTCCAGGTTCAGTCCCAATGCATGGCACCTTCGGCAAGTGTCTTCTACTACAGCTTCGGGTCAACCAAAGCCTTGTGAGTGGATTTGATAGACAGAAACTGAAAGAAGCCCATCATGTGTGTGTGTATGTACGTGTGAATGTGTGTTTGTCCTCCCCACCATCGCTTGACAACTGATGCTGGTGTGTTTACGTCCCCGTAACTTAGCAGTTCGGCAAAAGAGACCGACAGAATAAGTACTAGTCTTATAAAGAATAAGTCCTGGGGTCAATTTGTTCGACTAAAGGCAGTGCTCCAGCATGGCCACAATCAAATGACTGAAACAAGTAAAAGAATATAAAAGCATTGGACAATTAAATTAAGGTAGACTGCTACACCATTCACCTCGAGATTTAAACGAGAAAATCAAAAGCCTCCAACTAAGATTGATCTGAACCAGTGTGAACCTGACTAAACATTTAAGTTTTATAATTTTTACAATAATAACACACAGAGGCTTCACTGCATAATTAGCAATAATTTCAGTGGATTTTTGAAACTAATTCTCATTAGCATTATATATTAATGTCTATTTAATCAATTGTGCTTAAAGTATTTCAACAATATCATGAATTAAAACATTCATTCTACACACAGTTTAACCGTAGCATCTAAATATGTGTATATTTGTTTGTACTGCCTAATTTATTCACAGCAAAAAGAAAAATTACAGTTGCTTTAGACTGCCACCATTTAACACATCCGACCCCCCACCCCACATCAACATGTCACCAAAATTGCTTCCTGTTACAGTTAGCCTAGAAAAGTTAATGTATTCCACCAATCCTCAAATCTACTTAATCTCTTCTAATTCATCACAAGATATAAAACACACACAGCACAAAAGAAATCTCTCTCTCTCTCTCTCTTCATTGATAGAGTATTTCCATTTAGACCTCAAATTCACTGACTGAGAGGGTAACCAGAGTGTAGGTCAGGAATTCACTGTCAGACAAGGTACTTTCATCAAGCACTTTGGATTCATTGACAAAGAGGGTACTTCCATCCAGGCAGTTCACTGAGAAACAGATTACCTCCATATAGGTCATAAATTCATTCTTCATACAGAGTCACTATTGAGAAAGGAAAACTCAAAAGAGATTAAGCAACAGATCTAGAGGAATGGTTTGTATAAAAGTACCAGCAATCCTTCTCAAGACATGTTAATAATTTCAGAGAGATACAGACAGACAGACAGACTGAGAAAGAGAGTGAGTGAGTGAGTGTGTGTGTGTGTGTGTGTGTGTGTGTGTGTGAGTGTGTGTGTATGTGTAATTAGTGAAGAGAGGAGCAGGGTTGAGAGAAGTGGTAAAGAATTTCTGCCACTGATAAGTGCTACTATAAACATCCATCAAGCGCCAATGCTGGGCAGAACAATGCTTCTAAGTGAGTCTCTGTGAATCAAGGAGACTAGTTTATTAGTGGAAACAAAACAAAAAAGAAAGAAAACTGCATACAAATGGGTCTAACATGATTTTGAAGCCGAAATTCAATATAGAATTCGAAAATTATTTTAGAAGTAAATAATTTCCTGAATAAACAGAAAAAGATGCTGTTTTTAATTTTGAAGAACACAAGAGTCTCTTTAAATGGTCAAATTTACTTTGGAAGAAAGAATTTATTGAAACATTAAGTGAGCTTCTATTTTTGTTTTTTCCCTTATTTTGTTTAAATCCAATGTTATGTAATGGTTTTACACTAGTTTTTATTATATGCCAATAAAGTGTTGAACAATATGTAGCCTACAGGCCAGATGTAGGTCACATGGGCTGTGTCTGGCCCATGGTGAATTCAGAACTATGTTGGCTGAATCAACTACAGAAACCCCACCACAAGCTATCAGAAGACTGACTGAGAAAATTGTAAAATACATTTTATACATCAGAACATAACGCAAACTCGTAGGCCCCTGTCCATTGCTAAAAGTAGTCACACATTACAAATAAATATTGTGTGTGTGTGTGTGTGTGTGTGTGTGTGTGTGTGCATGCTCATGGGTGTGTTGCTTGGGTAGGTAGGTAGGTAGGTAAGTAGATAAATAGATAGACAGACAGACACACAGACAGACAAATCAGTTACTTCATGAGAAATGGAGTTATGTTTGTCAATGATGATGAAATAGTCACCATACAGATGCTTTATTAGCAGTAACAACAAGTAGGTTAATGTGCAGAAGCAAAAACAACCAACAATGCTTGAAGAAAAATCACCCCAACCCCCTACAGTCAGGGGATCTCTTACCCAGCACCACAACTCCAGCAAAACCTTCATCTAAATAAATGGATCTCACTACATTACACAGCACACACATTCTCCCACCTCCTGAACTACAGTCTCTTGCTAAAAGGGTCCCAATCAATTCTATAGAAGTCTCCTTTCTACCACTTTTCAAAGAGGCCATCGAGGAATCTGATGAAAGCCAAATCCTTCCTTCAATGCCTCCTGGACATCAACAAAGCTTTTGGCCATTTTTCACAAGCAAATCCCTTGTGGTTTCCTGTCAGGCTGCGCTCTCATAGCATAGAGCCCTCTCTCACCCACAATAACCAACTCTGATGTACCATACTCAGTCTGGTTTTGCACTCCACACTCATCCTTCTCCTTGACTTGCTATCCCTTCCAAAAGGGCTCACTCCTATACAAATGACACCATCCTTCATTCCTCCCTAATCTTGGCCCACTTAAGCATCATCCACACACAACCTAAATGCCTTCACTGACTCGGGATCACAGATCTCAAGACAGAGAACCAATCGCGTCCCCCTTCTACAGCAAAAAGAAACAGTCACTGGATATAAAGAAAACCTTGTCATAACTTACCCCTACTCCACCCAAGTAGAACCCTCACAAGTGTTTCAAACACAGTCCTCACCATTACTAAAGATCTCTGCTGGCAAACACACATCAATATAACAAAGGTTTTATCTCTATGACTGACCTTCCTCTTCAGAACTAGAAATTATTTCCGCCCTCAATAATAACTACAAATTCTTTACAAAGCTTCAGTGAGACACATAACAAAGTATTGTTCTCACATCTAGGACAGTGTTGCTGCTGCTGCAGCACACACACACGTGGGAGACTGTATTCGAAGAAAAGCCACTTGACTCAAGCCCCTCATAAAACACTGTCAGTGGATCACAAACTCACAAAAGACTGGCTGGCATGGAGTCACTCCAATCTCCTTCCCATGAATATGCCATGTCTTCTCTCTCTGTTTTGTTTACCACTACTACAGTGGCCTCTGCTCATCAAAGCTGGCCCATTTCATGCCACCTCTACTCAGCACCCATACTAAATGCTTAACCCACCCAGGTTTTGCACTAACTACTACACCCAGTCCCTCTTCTCTAGAACACCACATCTCTTAAATTCCTTCCCTTTACAATTTTTTTCCTGCAGATAACTTGCAACTGTTCAAGACGAACGTTAATGGCATGAATGCCACCTGTCTTACAATGCTTGCGACAAGCCACAAGCAAAGCCTTTTCTTCCACACCAAAACTGTCTTGGCTCAAGATTCCCAGCTACGTCTGGTTCATGAGACATGTTGAAATAACCATGTCCCAGAATGTAAGTGCACCAAGGAACCAGATGTGTTGAATACACAGGTATCAAGAAAGAGAAGTTTTTCTCCTATGGCATACACTACGGTAAGTAAGCAGCATATTTTATGTCTGAACCTGCCCAGACAGGTGAAGAATAACTGTGCAGATAGTCACTCCAGATCTCGTTGTATATGGGGCAAAGAATGGTTTCTCAATGAATCTGTAGTCATGTGTAAAACCAAGGGCACAGCTGATTTGGATGGTGCAGTCTAACAGGAAACAATCCAAGAAAAAGTTGCAGCCCATTTGTGGATTATTTTGCTAGAAAATTCTTGCACCATTTTGCTTGAAGATTCTCACAGCAGACTGTGGTTTTACATTGAAGGCAATAGTACAACTTTTACCAAAGTTGTCAGAAGAGTAAGAAAGGTTGATGTTCATCTTAAAACCAGAAAAAGTCTGCCAGGTGGAATATCTCTGAAGATGGCTCAGAAAATATTAGAAAATAAAGTTATTTGCTTGTCAGGCTGAAGCTGATGGGATGACAGTAACTGACCTTATGAAGTATTTGTGTACCACTTATAGTTGTGAGACAATAAGGTATTGTATAACAGACCAAAAAGTAAAGAGTTCATATCCTAGCAACAGTAGTGCATTGTGTCCATGGTTAAAACAACTGGTCCTCAATGGGAGAGTCCTCCTAGCCCTAAACAATACTGTGATGTTAATGGGCCTTCCATTAGCTTTTATAATATTGAGTTCAATTCCCTGAGCAAGAAGAGCTACACACAGTGTTACATTTAGAAGGAACTAAATGTTTTATCCACTTAACACTACAGAAAATCTAGAGATAAGTATCAGCTCTTTATATCCTTGTGATCTGCAAAAGGATTAAGCTGTTAGCTTTAGTGATGGCCATCCTGTTTGAGTGTTATTGAATCATATGACCTTCATTTATATAAAAAAAGGGGGGGGACTTGTTGACAGAGATGTGGCTGTAGCATTGAACAGGTCAAGTAATCCATTGATGATGATGCAAAGAAATTTTTATTTGTGATGAGAGAAGTGTGGTGGTGGTGGTGGTGATAGTGGTGATTTGACAGTGCAAAGGTATTGTCTGTGATAATAGTGGGAGTGGTGATGTGACATCTGGAGGGAAGTGTCCTTGCCATCACTCAGCCTCAAATCAATTCTGATTCAACAGATTTAAAACAAGTGGTTCCAACCATGACCACCTGTTTTATTAAAGCTCAAATGTAGTGTATTTAGTATTACATTATCTACTATGTTATACCTTTCTGAAATAGGTGTAATTTGAGGGAGAGATTTGGTTGCTATTTCCAGCAAGTCAAATTATCTTAATAGTCTGTGGACAGAAAAATAAGAAAGATGGTGGTGTGACAAAACCAGTGGTGGTGGGTTTTGTGATGGTAGGGTTGGTGGTGGTATAGCAATGGTGCAACAACTGAGAGGAAATGCCTCCCCCCCCCCACCGGGGGGGGGGGGCTGACTCATGTATGGCAGCTTTGATAGTCATTTGCAACAGAAGAGGATTAAAACACTGAAGTAGACAAAAAACTTGAAACTTCCTAATTGAACATATGGCAGCTTAAACTTAATCAAATCACATTTTAATGTTGAGATGGGGGTAGGAGTTTACGCAGGAAGTGACTAGTCTTGTGATGATTGTTAAAGATAATGAAAGCAGACATATACATACATGTACGTTGTATATGTGATTGAGATAATGGAAGTATACAGAGACACATGCAGTTGATGGGTTACTATCATCACCTTGCCTTGTTGTAATTGTAAGCAGCGTCCATTTCCAATCTGCTGTTGTTGTCTTTCACCTTCTTTCCTCACATCCATTCGTTCGTCTGAGAATCCTTGTAAGAGGATTCAGAACATTCTCCTATACACACCCATGTTGCAAATGTTCTCCTCAGATTTGTTCAGAGTCCATGCTTTGCAACCACAAGGACTTATTGATCAAATTCTGCTTTCAGTTCTTCTGGGGATCAATAGAGTCAAAACTAAACAAGTACCAGTCATAACATGAGGCTCATTTAAACAGTCTATTTCACGCGTAATTTGTGTGCCATTTTGCCATTTTCAAGAATTCATTATTGTAGATCATGCAGCATGGGAAAAAACCTGTCATATGATTAGGATGAAAGAGAGAAAAAAACCCCAACTCCATCTACTGAGAAGGATTGGTTACAGTGCTGAAGGACACTGAAGGAGAAATAATGGAACAATTAGTCGTTAGGGGGCCAAGGTTTCAATTTATTACCAGGAAGTTGCTCAGGAAAGATAATAAAAACCCTCAATAATCTCTCGAATGAGACTTGTTCTTATTTTATCTAATTTTCAAGTTTTTATATCAATAAATGAGATAAGAGGTTAAGGAAGAAAAAAAGAGAAAAAGGAAGGAGAACAATTAAGATGACAGAGAACATATTATCAAGGGAGGGGGGGACATCATAAGAAATTGAGAAGTTAACACTTAAGTGAGAAAATGACAGGAAAATACCACCACCACCACCACCGTCAGTGATGTCATCATCATCATCATCAACAACAACAGCTTAAAAACAGGGAGTGAAGCTAGAGAATAAAACGCAGAGGATAAGAAAATGGGAGAGAGAGATAAAGAGAGGAAAGGAGGGAGAAGATAAAAGAGTAAGCTAGAGGGAGAGAGGGGGAATGTGAAGAGGGGAAAGAAGGTGAGAAAAAGACGAGAGAGACACAGAGAGGGAGAGCTAGAAAGAGAAGCAATACGATTGTATCATGTAACAGGAACTTGTTTATTGATCTCAACGACAGAAAGGGTTTCGGAGAACTTCTTGAGCCTTGAACTGTTAATGAACAGCATTTACACTGACTTCCACTCAACAACAACAACAACAACAACACTACAGCAAATATAATCCATGAACACTGAGGCAAATAAACTGGCTCAGACGGTTGGTAAGAAGTATGAGAGCCTAGAGTTTTCTAGTTCAAGTCTAGACAATAAATTTACCATTGATTCAGTCCCACGTATAAATTGGATAATTGTCAATCTCAGGTTTCACTCTTACCAAAAGTGTTACTAAGGAACTAAACATCATCATCATCATCATTATTATACAAGCTAAGTGTATCTCTTGTGCAGGATGTTGTTTAATAGAATGAAAACTGATATTTAAGCTCTGTCTACGTGACAACTAGGCTCAGAAAATTAAAAATAGGATAATAATAATAATAATTATACTAATAGTAATAATACAGGGGGGGGGGGCAAGAAATATGACAGAAGCAAAAAAATGTCCTGCTGTGTAATATAGTTGTGCCCAAAGAACCCCACTCCCTGCAACACCACCATCATTTGCTGTCAGCTTTGTATTTCATCATTTCACCCTTTCGAGAGGAAGAGGAGGAGCAAAATAAATACCAGGATGGATCTGTTTTGCCCCAAATTTATGACTTTATAATAATAACATTTTACACATACATACATATATATATATATATATATATATATATATATATATATATATATATATGTGTGTGTGTGTGTATAGATAGATAGATATAAACATACATATATAAATATAGCCCAACAAGCCAGGTTTCTGTAAGAAGCCTACGAAACTAAATCCCATGCGGCCAAATCAAACCTTTCTAAAAAAAAAAAATAATATATGTGACTCCTACTAAATGTGTTGAATGCCTCTTTCTTTCGTTTGTCCACTCATCCTAGGTGGGTGGGTGTGCATGTGCATGTATGTGCATGCATATGTCTGTGTCCCCTTTTGATGTTACTGTTACGGGGGATAATAATAATAATGGAATGGAACACCCCTCTATCATGATGAGCGGTATGCGATAGTCATTACAAATACTGTGAAGTAGGAGGTCAAGAAGTCGGTCATAGAGAGTCATGCCTCACTAGTCTAAATAACTATGCTGCTATACTGGAGTAGACACTATAACAGTCTGACATTGGATTACAACAGTTACACAATCTTATAATTGGTGTCATTGATTTCTAATCTTCTGTGAAAAATATATTTGACCATGGGAAACTATTACCTTACATGGAAACAAGTGAGGGTTGGTGACAGGAAGGGCATCCAGCTGAAGAAAATTTACCTCAATGAATTCCGTCTGACCCATTGGAAGCATAAGCATCAGAACAATAATCTAAACCTCTAACCTTTACCAAAAGTTGTTTTTAAGCAACTGATCAGAACTTCCTCTACAGAAATAGGCCCCAATAACATCTCTTATTACTGAAAGCATTAGTATGAGCTGGATCCCTGCAGTTTCACAATCTTTGACTTAGCTGAATAATCATCTAAGACACTGAGACGCTATAAACATCTTTAATGGACAAAAAAAAAACTACTATAGTCATATAAGAGCCAACAGCTAGAGTTCCTATCGTCTTTATAATTATCATGTTCATCAGGTCCTCAATTATTATTAACAGAGCAAAACAATTAGCCCACTTGATAAAAATGCTTAGCAGGATTTCTTTTGGCTCTACATTCTTAGTTCAAATCCTGTCAAGGTCAAGGTAGGAGGGTATCTCAGCCAAAACAGAAACATTGCGTTAACAACAAACAAGATGAGGACAAATATCCGTCAAATGTAAATAATTCCTCATCTCTTAAATATCGAACTGTCAATGTAGGAGTGAAACACTGGGGGTTGATGAAATTAACTAGCTCCCTCCTCCAAAATTTCAGGCCTTGTACCTATAATAGAAAGGATTATTAAGGCTGTGAGCTGGCACAGGCATCAGCACACCAAATAAAATGTTTAACAGCATTTCATCCATTTTCATATTCTGAGTTCAAATTCTGCCGAAGTCAATTTTGCCTTTCATCCTTTCAGGGTCAATGAAATAAGTACCAGTTACACACTGGGGTCGATGTAATCAACTAACCCCCTTCTGCAAAAAGTTTTCAAGCCATTATGCCCAGAGTAGAAATAATAATAATAATAATAATAATATTATTATTATTATTATTATTATTAAGGTGATGAGCTGGCAGAATCGTTAGCATGCCATACAAAATGGTTGGCAGCAGTCCATCCGTCCTTTACATTCTGAGTTCAAATTCTGCCGTAGTCCACTTTGTGTTTCATCCTTTCGGGGTCAATACAATGAGTACTAGTCAAGCGCTGGGGTCAATGTAATCAACTATTCCCCCCCACCACCACCACATAATTTCAGACCTTGTGCCTATAGTAGAAAGGAGAGTTAATATCAATAGTATTAGTGGTAGTAGTAGTAAGTTCTGAGTTCAAATTTCACTGAGGTTGACTTTGCCTTTCATCCTTTCAGGGTCAATTAGATAAGTACCAGTTATGCACTGGGGTCGCTGTAATCAACTTAATCCCTTTCCCCAGATTTCAGGCTTTGTGCTTAGGTTAGAAAGGATCATCATCATCATCCTTATTATTATTATTATTATTATTATGAGTGAAAGGGTCAACTTACCCCCCCTCCTCAAAATTGTTGGCCTTGTACCAAAATTAGAAAGAATTATTATTATTATTATTATTATTATTACCCTATTTCTAAGCAACTAACCACAATTTTAAGATTGTCAAACCCATTGTAACAGAGATAATCAGAAAAATTATTAAAAAGGTAAAGAAATCCGAGCTCTTTACAATAAGGTATACATTACCGACCAGGCTTCAAATTCTAGTCTATATTTGGTTACCACCAGAAGCTCCTAGTTTAGTTGCATGTTTGGTAAGTAAACCAACTTTATAATTGGTGACATGGGTCTAACTATATTCTACATTCCTCCTCAACATTCTGCAATAATAAAAGGCAGCGAGTCTACTGCTTTAAGCTGCACAGGCAATATTAAGATGCAGAGTCAATAACCAGCCTCTGTAAGCCCCATCTTCTAAATAACTTTCAAATAATGTAGTTAAGGAGAATAGAAAAAAAAGGGGCTGTAATTTATTTTTACTTATGAAAAATATTTTGCAACATGATGAGAAGCACAGCTTTCTGAACCTCAATGCAAGAATAGTAATACCCAGGATGGGAGGAATGGTTGTAGCATGGCCATGACAAGGTAACATTGAAAATGGGACAGGTTGATGTAAAATGATACAGAGATGTTCAAAAATGATTCCTCAAAATAGAATTTTAACACTGATACATATGTGTATACACACACCATATATATATATATATGACGAATATATATATCATCATCGTTTAACATCCGTTTTCCATGCTAGTATGGGTTGGACAGTTTGACTGAGGTCTGGTAAGCCAGTAGGCTGCACCAGGCTCCAATCTGATCTGGCAGTGTTTCTACAGCTGGATTCCCTTCCTAACGCCAACCACTCTAAGAGTGTAGTGGGTGCTTTTTACGTGCCACCAGCACAGGAGCCAGTCAGGCAGCCCTGGCATTGATCACATTCAGATTGTGCTTTTTACGTGCCACCAGCACAAGAACCAGTCAGGGGGCGCTGGCATCAGCCATATTCGGATAGTGCTTTTTACGTGCCACCAGCATGGGGGCCAGCTAGGCGGACCTGGCATCGACCACTATATATATATTTATATAGTGCTTATTAATGTAAGGGGAAAGAAACCATGGAAGACCTAGACAGGGATTGAAAGACATGCAAAAAGGAATATGAAGTTGAAAAGAATTGATCATAATAGTAAACACAACCCAAAAACTGACCTGTATGGAGAAAGCTTATCAAGTCATGCCAAAGCCATGGACAGTCATAGTTGCAAAGATTAATTATTGGTAGGGATGCCATATTTCCTTGCAACTGCAATATACTACCAAGTATATCAAAGGTCTATAAGTTATTTCTGTGTCCTACCTGTGATAGCAGAGCGATAAGATCACTCTTAAGTTATCTCTATAGATCATCATTTGGGTGGGACCGTTTGACAGGAACCAGCCAGGCAGAAGCCTGCACCTGACTTCTGTGACTGTTTTGGCAGGATTTTTACAGCTGGATCTCCTTCCTAACACCAACCACCCAGCAAAGTGGACTCGGTGCTTTTTACATGGTACGAACACAGGTGAGGTCAGTTTTGGTATGGTTTTTACAGCTGGATGCTCTTCCAAATGCCAACCACTTTACAGTGTGGACTGGATGTTTAAGTGACACCTGCATTGACAGGGTCATCAAGTAACTTGAAAGACAAAGGTCCTTTGAGAGGGGAGGGGGCATTGGAGGAGGTGATCTGGTGTCAGATGATGAAAGGTTATAGTGAGAGAGAAACTGGTGTCTTGCTGTAGAGGAGGTACAAGGTTACCTGGCCAGAGAGAGAGACAGACAGACAGACAGATGGATTAGGAATGAGGACAGAAACAGGTGCATTGCCGCAAAGGAAATACATGGTTACCCAACCTGAGGGAGGTGCAGGAGGAGGAGAGAGAGAGAATGGGAGACAGCAGGATAGAGATGGTAGCAAAGTGCCGAGCATACTCACAAGGGACAGGGATCAGAATATAAATGGAATGGTTGAGTAAAAGAAGAGAGAGATATAGATGGAGGCAAGTGCCAGGGCATATCTTTGAGGTTCAAAGGTCATAATTTAGAACCAACACTGAAATTCATGAGGTTTCATCTATGAATACGTCTATGTAAACAATGTAATGTATGCGTATATGAAACCTCACAACTTTCAGGGCTGGTTCTAAATTTCATAGAAAATCTGTAGAGAGAACTCTAAAAAGTGATATATAGTCCTGTTTGTTTGTTGATCAGCAATAAGGAGCACTAATTGAGTGGGAGTAGAATATAATTTAATGAAAACAGGAGTTCATTGAATTTTATGCACACACAAAGTTTTAGGGTTGGGTGCCTTTGCAGAAGCCCTTATAGTCTTCTTTTAGGCTGTCCTTGTTTGTTCAATTCACTATGACTGGATGAGGTCAGTAGAGTTGATGTGTAACTTATATTGGAAAGAAGTTAGTGGAGAATATCGACCAAAAGAATAGAGAGACAAAGAGGAATATAGAGAGACAAAGAGGGACTTCTAAACAGCTTATGTTTTGATAGAAAGGATTAGGAAAAGAGATTAATTTTGTGTTTCACGAGACACAGAGAAGATGGTAGCAAGAGGCTACATCACATGGAAGCTATAAAGCTGCTGTAGAATAGAGCCACAGATTGATTGGGTTCTTAGAGCTAAAAGAAGTGTTGGTGATTAAGGTTTAGCTTATCAGTGAATAGTTACTTCTGATGCAATCTCTAGAATGCATAAATATACGAAAAGTGCATTGTACCAGGTGTATGAATGATATTCTAGTACAGGGTGAATGTAGAGAGGTAAATGCCATAGCAAATGTGGTAAGCTTTCAACATGTAAAATCTGCATGGCAGGTTCAATTCCTTATTACACTAATATATTCTTGGTAAAGGCATGAAATTCACAGCTCATATGTTCTCTCCTTGAAGTTGTTATAGCTGAACACATGTTAAAGGATATCTCAGATCACAAAAAACCCAACTTCTATTTATTTAGGATGATGTTATATCCAGATAATATCTTCCTCTGAACACTGTAAGCATGATTGCTTTTAAGCTGAAATAAAGCAAGCAGGTAAGTTGATACAGAGTTAGCAACTGTATAGGGTCAGAGGTCATGGAAACAATGCTGCTAGAAACGCCAGATAAAATGCAAATTTCATTTACAATGGAGACAAACCCAGTCATTAAGAACTAATTAGATAGGGTGGTCGCCATGAAATTCATTTTTTATGGTGGGGACCAGAGGTGGGGGCTTAACAACAGTTAAAAGATAACGAACTATATGCATATTTGAAGTAGTCTCCACTGGTGACACAGATAGCCACACTCCACTGAGTGTGAGCTGCTGCTATCAATGAATGAAACATTTATGAGATGAAACAACAGGCAAGAGGATGAAAAAAAAAAAAGTAGACAACAGCTTCAAACTGAGTGAGTAGAATAGATGTAATCTAGTTAAGGCCATTAACAAGGATTAGAGCTTCAGCGGGTTTTTGAAAATGTCTAGCTAAATGCCATCTATGAAACATAATCAGCATTTGTATTATATAAATATTAAAACAGGCTCAACGGAGAGAAAAAAAAGAAAAAATAAAGAAACATAGGTAGGGGAAAAGTAACAAAACACTTTTTTCTTTCTTTTTTTCAGGAAGATTTTATATGAAATAATTCTTTCATAAATTGAACCCCTCAACTTTAAGCATGTACAAAGGGGATGACAAAAATAGGATTTCATTAGCAGACTGTACCATCTGACACACAAGCTCACTGTTGTTAAGTGCAGAGCCATCAAGTCTGGTTTCAAAAGATAGAGAAACTAGTATCTGCGAAACAGAGCTTTTAATTATCATCTTCCGCTTAGGAAAGAAGTATTTTAACGCTTTCACTACCATATTTCTATTGAAACACATAGCTATTTTCTCAATTAACTTTGAAAATAATGAAGAATAAGAGACCACATGTGGAACTCTTTTGTAGACTAGCTCAGTCGTCGCTGCCCCACTCAGGTGAAGTGCACAGGCTAAAGGGCGAACCGCTAGTGACCCTGACTTACCTGCTGACAACAGGGAAGGGTTTCCAACATTGCAATGGATTTAGAAGAGCTTGTGAAACCCGTGAGTGGCTCCTGCACTTTCTGCATGGGGCAAAACATTGCTAGAGTTTATTTCACCAAATTTAGTGAAACACTATTGAAATTATTAAAACTGGTGTTTGGAACATAAATGAACTTAAAATTTTAATGGACACTTTTGACTTAACTCTTTAGCATTCAGATTATCTTAACTCTAACCCATTGGCATATTTATTCACATTGCTTTGAATTAATTATGGAATTACCTTATAGCTTTGGGATTTTGACGTGACTATTTTTAGTATGACATTGAAGGTTAGGTGTGAAAGGCTAGATCTGGGCAGTTGGAACATGAAATGTCTATCATAGAAGCAGGAACAGTCAGAAATGGGTTGGTGACAAAAAGGCTACAAGCTTTATCCACCAAACATTTCATTTTGCCAAAAAACAACCACAACTAATTTCTGTTACTTTCATCATAAAAGAGCAATGGAAAAAAAAGAGAATAAACAATGATAAAAACAAACATATATGACTTGAAGAAATTACCTGATCACAGATAAGGTCCCATTTTTTCTCATCGTCGTAACCTTTGAGTACTTTGGCTTTGTCAGGAGGTAGATCCATCGAAGCCTGAAAGAAAGAAAAAATTGTTTAAAAAAACAACAATCAATATTGGAAAATAATAATTGATGTATTTTAAAGGATTTTTGTAATAATGTGGTAATTTTGTAGTGTAGCCAGCCAAAATAACATAATTGTTTTATTAACACCATTAGAGAGAAGACACATATTGAGATTAAATCTAAGAATAATAAAACTTCAAACAAGTGAAAAGATGTATTCTTCATGCAGTGCCCGTTAGGTATCACCATTTACCAAGTTACAGGAATTCAGCATCACGAGACCAGTCTCAGGAATGTGTATGTATATATATATATATAAATACGAGGGGCGTTCAATAAGTAATGCCCCTGACCCACTTGCAGTTGTTTGATCTAGCTGAAATTTTGCATGTGCACTTATTTATACCTCTATAGATTAAGTGGCGAATTACAGCTCTGAACTAATTGTGGTTTCTGATTTACAGGTGTTTGAACTGAGTCAAGTGTGAAATGGAGCCTGTTGAGTGTCGAGCAGTGATCTGGTTTTTGTATTTGAAAGGACGCACACCACGGGAGACTTTTGATGAAATAAAAGTATCTTATGGTGATGATGCCCCATCATATGGCCTTGTAAAACGCTGGCATTGTGAATTCAAACATAGTCGGAACTCTGTGGAAACAGCTCCCAGATCTGGTCGCCCCCTTCTGCCGTTGATGAGACGTCTGTCCGTCAAGTTGAGGCTGCCATTTTGGAAGGTCAACGCATAACTATTCGCCAAATAGCCCATAAGGTCAAGATTAGTACCGGGTCTGCGGAAACTATCATTCATGACCATTTGCATATGCAAAAGGTGTCTGCCAGATGGATTTCCAGGTTGCTCACACCTTTCCAGAAGCAAGAATGCGTTGAGTGCTCGAGGATGAATTTGGAGATGTGCCAAGAAGATGAGTCAAAATTTTTCAAAAGACTGATCACACAGGATAAAACCTGGGTCCATCACTATGATCCATAGACCAAAGCCCAGTCAATGCAGTGAAAGCACCGTGACTCACCTCCTCCAAAGAAGGCAAGGGTGCAGCCCTCCGCTGACAAGGTTATGCTCACAGTCTTCTGGGACCAGGACGGAGTAGTGATGACAGATTTCCTGGCAATGGGTACCACAATTACAGGAGCCTATTATGCTTCACTTTTGAGGAAATTAAGAGAAGCTATCAAAATCAAGAGGCGGGGCAAGATCAGCAAAGGCATCCTCCTCCTGCAGGACAACGCTCCGGCCCACAACTCGCGTGTCGCCAGATCAGAAGCACAGGCGTGCAGCTATGAACTCCTCCCCTTGCACCCTCTGATTTTCACCTCTTCCCAGCCATGAAGTTGATTTTGAAAGGAAAGCGTTTCCCAGATGATGCAGCCTTGATTTCTGAAGTCACGTCATGGTTGGAGGACCAAGCTGGGGTCTTCTACAAAAACGGTTCCCAGAGCTGTATCAAACGATGGGAGAAATGCATAACTCTGTGCCAAGTGTCGTTGCTCTACTGCTATGGGAAGTGGGTCAGGGGCATTACTTATTGAACGCCCCTCGTATATAGAGATATATATATATATATATATATAGATATATATATATATATATATATATAGATATATATATATATATATATATTTATATATATATATATATTTATGATGCCAGGTAAAAAGCACTGGTGATGGTACCACATAAAAAGCACCCAGTACACTCTCTAAAGTGGTTAGTGTTAGGAAGGGCATCCAGCCATAGAAACCACAGAAAAACAGGCAATGACCAGAAAGAGCACACAAATTCCTCTTGAATGACACCCTACAGAGTTAAAAATAACACATTTGAATTTGTGGTCTTCGGTATACTGTGGATTTTATAAAGAAAATATGAAATGAGCAGAGTTGTCATGTCTTTGACCATAGATGTGCTCAATCAGGGCTGACTTGGAGATAAACAAAAGCAATGACCCCCCACACACACACACACTCATAGAATGATAAATCACAACACAGAAACCCAGAATGATTTTTGTTAACAACTCATCTCTTAGTCAACTAACAAAGATCTCTATTTCAACATGTCATATCTCCTACAGTAATTCCCTTAAAACCAAAAGCTAAACGTTAACACCTCTAACAGTTCCTTTAACAAAAGGTAATAGCAACACCTTTACTCAACCCCTTAATAAAAGGTAGCTAATACAAATTTGGGCGAGGGGGATGTTGCCCCAAAATAGTTTTAGCAGTCTATGCAGACGCCTACCTCCTCTGCATGTTACTAGTTTTGTTTACAGACTAAATATTTTCATGCAGCGACTAATGGTAGTTAGAAGAGTAAGAGCAGTGAGTAGCTGCAAAGAAAAACTTGTGGAAAGGTGCACAGGCTTAGCAAAAGACAAAGTAACGTAAGCTGGTGTAATCTGATGTAAATAGATCTGAGTAATTAAAGAGTTGGCATCAGCCAATATTTTAAAAAGGATTAGTTTATTTTCAGTTTTTGGAGGGGGAGGTCCTCACACCTCATGGCAAGCAAAAATCAAATTCTTTTGATTCTATTCAAACCTTGAACTGATACTCTGCCACAGAACCAAACTTTTCTAGTTTTGAAAAATCAATAACAAATTCTGGCACATGAAAAAAACATTCGAGCAAGGTCGTTGCCAGTGCTGCTGGACTGGCTCCTGTGCACTTAAAAAGCACCATTTGAGTGTGGCCGTTGCCAGTACTGCCTGACTGGCCTTCATGCCAGTGGCATGTAAAAGCACCCACTACACTCTCGGAGTGGTTGGCATTAAGAAGGGCATCCAGCTGTAGAAATTCTGCCAGATCAGATTGGAGTCTAGAGCAGCCATCTGGTTCGCCAGACCTCAGTCAAATCATCCAACCCAAGCTAGCATGAGAAGTGGACCTTAAACGATGATGATGATATATATATATATATATATATATATATATATCTCTATATAAACGGCAGTTTGTCTGTCTGTGTGTCTGTGTGTCTGTCAGGTTGTACCCTCACCTTGACCACGGCTTTCAACCGATTCTGATGAAACTTGACACACACATAGCCCAATGTCATAATTAAAAACTAATGCAGCGAAAATTTTGAAAAGTTGCCCCAGTTCTGAAAAAAATTGATAAATTCGACATGGGGTCGAGAATCAGAAACATAAACCACAGACTGTCTAGGGGACGCAACTCAACCTTTTTAACTCTCAACTCCATCAATAAATCCCAAGGCCAAACGCTACAAGTCGCTGGGTTACAGTTGGGCGAACAGTGCTTCGCCCACGGTCAACTCTACGTGGGCTGTTCACGCGTTGGGAGGCGCAATGATGTTTTCATGTTTTCGCCCAAAGGAACAGCTAGGAACATCGTATACACAGAAGCATTCGAGTGAAGAGAAGACATTGCAACCTACACATGCGCCTTCGTTCCCTAGAGGGAAAGGACTAGATAGGGATTAGTCGTTGCCTACTAGGGGCTCTTACATAACCGGGCAACGCCGGGCTATGCTGCTAGTATATATATATATCCAAGAAAGTAAGTAATGGAACAGCTAAAACATGGACTACAACCATTTCATAGCAATGCTAGTTATATACACAGAACCAGGTGAGTTAATCTTCAGGACCAAGTAACCTAGAAGTTGTTTATATTGTTGTGTGGAGATGAACAAATGAATTGTCAAAAATAGCCGAACTATGTCAACAAACACATTTCATCATATATTGGCCACTTTTTCTCATCTATACTAGCTGCATACAGGTTCTTGTTTTTCTCGTGTGTATAGTAGTAGCAGTGCTCAAAACACTTAGAATAAAATTGATTTTATTTAAAAATATACTCTTCCTGTCACCAATAGGTTTACAATATTTTTTTTTAATATTATTTTGTATATAGTTTAATAATTAAATGAGATTGTGTATATTAATCTATTTTTGCAACAGATAACGAATTTAACACAATTCAAAAAATTATAGGACGACACGTGTGCAAAATTATTTATAACATTTTGTTTAATAACTATTTTTGTTTAAAAATTGATTTAAAATGATACAAAACTATTAAAAATTAAAAATATCAAATATATTATTATTAATAATTATTAATAAAACCTTACACATATCAATACTATTGACATTTTTTCTTGTGATTTCAATTAGTATATAAAAACTGCAGAAGCAAAAACAGAGAGCAATGTTGACCTGAGAGAAAAAGACTGTAAGAGCTCACATGTCTGGCAATGGATACAGGAAGATTTCTAAATGGTTTTCTGTCAAAATACTAACTATGCAATCAATTGTTAAGAAATATCAAACCATCGATTGTGTGACAAATAGAGAAAGGATGAGAAGAAAACGAAAGTGGTAAGATGAACTCATGCAAAGGCTGGTGAGATGAATGGAGTGTGGACTAAGGGCAACAGCAAAAAAGGTCATCAATCAGTTTGGGCAGCTACAAGGAGGGCATTGTGGACATTTGGCTCTGCATGTGACAAAGCAAGAAGAATCAAAAACCCTGCTCAAGCCCAGCTACAATAAGGCTCAGCTAAACTATGCAAAAAAGCATGTTAAAGAAAGCTGCTCAGTTTTGGTCAAAGGCACTGAGGTTTGATGAGATCAGAATTGAACTTTTGGGCCATATCAAGAACACCCACATTTTGAGAGAAATCTGGGCAAACTTTTCAACCCCCAAACTCCATTTCTACTGTGAAGCATGGTGGTGGAAACAATGTTTTGGGGAATATTTTTCAGCAACCAACCCAGGATGACTAGTTGCTTCAAAGACCAGATGAAAAAAAATAAAGGATTATGTCAAAATATTAGATGAAAATCTTCAAGTGCCAGCAGAAGAGTTGACACTTGGAAACAATTGGATCTTTCAACAAGATAATGATGCAAAGCAGATGTTGGAATTAGTGATTGCATGGCTCAGTGAAAAGGATATTAACACCAGACATGGATCCAAATGGAAACCTTTGGTACCACTTCAAAGCTCAGATTCAGAAAAGATGCAAAAAAATTTGAACATTTTAGAGACGACTGCCAATGAGGAATGGGCAAATTGATAAAAAAAAATTTGTGTTAAGTTAGTTTTCTAGTTATACAAAAAGATCAAATATGATTATTAATAATAAAGGCTTCACAATTAGCTATTAAACAAAATGTTAACGAATAATTTTGCACACACGTCATCCTATAATTTTGTGAATTTTGATTGTTATCCTTAGTAAAAATAAATTAATAATTAAATGAAACTGTGTATATTAATAAAGTATAAATAATATACAAAAGATATTACAAACCAATTAGTGATAAGAGGAATATTTTTTAAAAAATCAATTTTATTCTAGACATTATGAATACTTATGAACACCAGTGTGTGCATGTGAGCACCATGTGTGTTGTGTGTGTGTGTGTGTATATATATATAAAGAGAGAGAGAGGGAGAAAGAGGGGGAGAGGGTTTCTCTAGTACAGTGGTAAGTATGCTCTCCGCCTGACATGCAGAAAACCAGAGAGGCTCACAGTTCTATAGGCACACACATGGCCGTGGTAATTAAGAAGCTTGCTTTGCAACCATGTGTTTTCAGATTCAATTGCACTGCACAACATTTTGGGTAAATATCTTCTACTATATTCCCAGGCCAAGCAATGCCATGTTTGGGAAGTTGATGAAGAGAATATGTGAGTGCATCAATGCTGATATATTCCAAGTTGTTGCCACCAGAGCAATACAGTGTTGATATCAACATCCACTGTTGAGGTTGTGACTGATTTCTTTGCACTTTCAAAGACATGTGAAATAGAGATATCCCTTACTTGGTAAGGGTCGGTGACAGGAGGAGCATCTTGCTGTAAAATCCTGCCTCAAATACATCATCTAAATCCATGCAACCACAGAAAAAAAAAAAATGTTAAACAAACAAGCATAATATATGTATTTAAGGTGGTGAGCTGGCAGAAACTTTAGCAAACTGGGCGAAATGCTTAGCGGTATTTCATCTGCCTTTATGTTCTGAGTTCAAATTCCGCCAAGGTCGACTTTGCCTTTCATCCTTTTGGGGTCGATAAATTAAGTACTAGTTGCGTACTGAGGTCGATCTAATCGACTGGCACTCTCCCCTCCCCAAAAGTTTTGGGCCTTGTGCCTAGAGTAGAAAAGAATACATGTAGGAGTTGGGGGACTCAAGCACAAGACTGCTCTGCTAAGGGAAGCAGTACCAACAGAGTTGCTGAACAGAACAGGATTGTAAGGGTTCAAAGAAAACGTGACCCCCAAAGTTGCTGGCCTTGTGTCAAAATTTGAAACTAGTATCTGTTGTGTTGTAATAATGTATTGGAGTTTAATAAATGTGTTAATTACAAAGCCTTTAAATATTGCAGATGGATTTTATGACATTCATACACTGTGTGCACACATTCATGAATGTTGGTGTCCCACATTATGACCAGTCACTCTGTGCGTTTGAAGACTTCTCGAATAAAAATCCCTTATTTGAAAACAAGTCAGAGTTGTTGACAGAAGCATCCAACCATGGACATCCTGCCTCAAATAACTCCCTGTTGAAACCTACACTTGTATAGACAAACAGACATTAAACAATGAATGAATGAATATATGATGGTTGTCAGGTCTCAAAACTACAGACATCATACCTGTGGTTAATTCAATAAATAACAGTCCAATCACTCCACCTTTTTTCTAACCAATCCCAGAGGGATTAAAAGACTCAGCTGACATGTGAGGGATTTCAATGACACAATCATTGATATGATGCCTGCTGATAACAAATCCATGTCCTGACATTACAGCCTAACAACCAGCATGATGACACAAATATTGCAAATAAAAAAAAGCAATTTGAAACAAAAAAAAAAATCAATACTAAAGTCAACCCATCAGCAATAAAATGTGCCTAGAATACTAAGTTTTAAGGAACTAGCTTTAGTGAAATCAATATGCGTATTCCAGACAAGATGTCAAAGAAGAAAGTTCTCTAAGAGATTTCATAGGCAAACCAAGACATCATCACACAGCAACAGGTGCGAAACCACTAAGATGTCTTGGAAACCAACTGATGAGAAAATCAGCTGCAAATGTTCCTTCTTTCACATTTTTGTCTCCTTTTACTGTTCGTTATGTTTTCACCCATTTCTCGTCTATTTTTCCCTTTTCTGTCTAACCTTTGAAAATATATATATATATATATATATATGAAATCCAATGAAGCAAACTCTGGATTTACCTATCGATGAAGTACGATATTCTGTAAGTTCCCTATCATTCAATGTGGTTGGCGAGATCTGGATCATATCAGAGTACTAATAGGGTACCTTCTTGTATTCTAAATCCCTATTCCTTCATGTGTGTGTGTGTGTGTGTGTGTGTGTGTGTGCGTGTGTGTGCGTGACCAAGCTTACAAAACTCCAATATATCTGAAAATTACTAATTTTAATTCTCACATGAGATATTCACCAACAGATCGTGTTGTATAGCCAGCTGGAGACGATGTCTCCTAGGGCTAAATTACAGCAACATTAGTCCTATACCAGGACTGCCATGTTATGTTGGCAAACAATCTTTACCCAATATGTCCATCCATCTTCTCCGCCCACTATTTCTGAGGACAGAGACCTCAGGCACTGCCTCCATAACATTCAATCAGAAGCAAACGTCATAAGTTTCCAGCTAGATTAAGTTTGACCAATTGAGACTATGGATATTATCAAACCTCATTTTTCATTGATCTAGTAGTTTAGCTGTCGCTCTGCCTGTACTAACAAAGCTGTGACCTTTCAAAGCAGAGAAGTAGCAGCTCAACCCGGAGCAACTCTCTGCTCGCTGAGATACTTTGTCACAATATATTGTTAGGCAGTAACCAATGAAAGCCAAAAGCTCTCCACCATGTCCCCATGGTAGATTATAATGATATCAAACAACACTCTAATATATAATTGGTCCCCTGTAAAAAAAGGCACTGGTGATGGTACCACATAAAAGGCACTGGTGATGGTGCCATGTTTGAAAAGCATTAATGCTGGTGCCATGTAAAAAGCACTAGTGATAGTGCCGCATAAGCACCCGGTACATTCTGTAAAGTGGTTGGCATTAGGAAGGGCATCAAGCTGTAGAAACCATGCCAGAACAGACTATGAAACCTAGTGTGACTCCTGGCCTTGCCAGCTGCTGTCAAATCCTCCATCCCATGTCGGTATGGAAAACAGATGTTAAATGATGAAGATGAAAGATGGTAAATACACCCTCAACAACAATTACCATGATACTGCTAATTTTTTTCCTTTTTTAATTCAATTTCAAATTAAAGTTTTTAAAGGGAAGTTGCAAAATCCATACATTTGCAAATGGCACAACAGAATATAGCAAAGTAAATTAAGGAATTTCTGGCAGGAATTGAGAAAGTATTTTCTGAGACAATTGAGCTATTGAAGTAATATTGCAGCTTCAAATATGTTCTCAAGTGATAACATGGGGATTTGTAGTGTTTATGCCCTTACTAATAAGAAGACATTAGCAAAATATGTACTGCTACACTAACCGGATAACTGAGGGGGGGGGCACTACAAACTTGCTTCTTACAAAAACTTACAGTCGCACTGCTAATGTTTGCTAAAGCAATACAAAATAAGAACAAAAATGGAAGAAAAGAGAAAAAGTGCCGAAAAAGACTCAATGTATTGAATTTAGAAAACTTTTGATCATTTTCCTTTTTTCTTTTCTGAAAATAAAAAGAGGGGGATGAGGGAGTTCAGACTGAATTCTTTGCAGATGACATCACAGAAGGTAATACTATCTTCCCTGCCAATGACGCTGAATTTAATTTACTGAGGAAAAAAAAAATAATGAATGCGAAAAGTCAATACTGAAAAAAAAAAATATTAAAATGTTAAAATTAAAACTATGAAGAATTTAAGCCTACCCACCCACCCCCTTTTTTTCTAAGTGTGCAAAAGATTATTCAATTTCTTTGCATCCACTCCCAACCCCCTCAGACACCCTCCCTAATCAGCCATCTCAATCGTTTGAGAAATAACAGTAGTAGTGGTAGTGGCAGCAGCAGCAGCTACTACAACTGTTTGTTCAAAGATTAACCTATGACTAAAGACAAAACTTCAGTTTATTCTCAATACCTTCAGAAACTGAATCCTCATAAATTTATCCTCGATTCAACTACCACCACCAAGGTGAAAGGAACCATGATTGCCGTAGTGATGCAGAAACTGTAGATGGTGGGGAGAGGTAGAAACGGCAGATGAGAGGAGTGGGGTGAGGATGAGCAGAGGCAGGATTAAGTGTGCTAATGGGAGTGTGAACTCAGTGTTGATTGCAGTGTGGTGAGGTCTTTGATGGCAGCAGTGGGGATGGTTAGATGAAGGAAGTTGATCTAAGATCTCTTTCTTTACTGAGTAATACCCTGAACAGAGCACAGAAATATATATGAATATTTACTCCGGTACCCACCAGACCAACAAGTGGAATGAATATATATATATATATGTAAAGTACCTCATACAGAAACTAATGCAACCGTGTGCACAGCAGTGGGAATTAAGAACATTTGAATAATTTTGAAATGCACTGATATCAGGCACAGGTATGGTTGTGTGGTGAGGAGTATGTGTCCCAACCACACAGTTTCAGGTTCAAGTCCCACTGAGTGGCACCTTAGGCAAATGCTATAGCCTTGGGCTGACCATGACATCATAAGTGGATTTGTTAAATATATATCATACCACAAAACATCAAACCATCTATAAACACCACTAGTCAAAGAGTTTATCACACACAAAAAGACATCCTGTTACTGTTTAGAATTCCAAAGCTTTCGTTACCAACAATTTGGACAGGAATTAAACCATGCAAGAAAAGGAGTAGCAAGTATGACAATTGCAGGGCTTCTAGACTGCTGAGAATTGATATAGGGGAAAGCTAGAGCAAACATATAGAGGAACCCAAGACTAAGGGATTTCATGAGCACTCTTAAGTCTATTTTTGTTAACTCCTTCTGCACCAGCAGCATACTGTAGTGTGTCTTGTTTGCTGTTTACCAAATATTCTGCCATGTTTCTCATTATTGATGCACTCCTGTACACTAATCAGTCCACGTCCACCTTTACCACTCTTCTTGTAGAGCCTGTGTACATTTACCTTAGGGTGGATGGTACCATGCAATGTCATTGTCTTTCGGGTAGTGCAATCGAGTTGGTCAATCTCTGGATTTCTTTCTTAGGCACAAACCCAGAAATCTGAGAGAGTGGAGTGATTTATACTAACCCCAGTATTTGATTGGTACTTATTTTATCAACCCAGTTTAAGATTAAAAGTAAGCTTACTTTGGTGAGATTTCAACACAAAACGTAAAGTGCCATAAGATATTTTTACCAACAATTGAATAATTCAGCCCTCATAATAATCCTTTCTACAAAAAGCACAACGCCTGAAATTTTTCAAGGGAATGGGGCAAGTTGATTACATCGACCCCAGTGCTTAACTGGTACTCATTTCATCTCATTAAATGGTCTCATTTCTCTCTCTTATAATAAATATAAATAATAAACAGAAGTCTTCATAAACAGATGCAACATCAATGACTGAATGAATGGAATCTAATCAATAACATGGATACCATTACAGATCATTGATTTTGGTCAGTAGTAGAAAGATGAAAGACAAAGCCATTCTGGAAGGACCTCAAGTTGATTCTATTTAGAAACTAGTCTGTTATATTTCAGCCAGTAACTTAATGATTCACTCCATCTCACCATCAGTAATTTCAAGATAAATTTATGTGAGTAGGGTTATAGATATAAGGCACATGCACAACTAAAAGTTTAAGAAGCTTGCTTCACAACCTTGTGGTTTGGGGTTCAGTCCCACTGCACAGCACCTTTGGTATGTGTCTTCTATTATAGCCCTAGGCTGACCAATGCCTTGTGAATGAATTTGGTAGACAGAAACTGTGAGGAAGTTATGTTTGTTAAAAAAGTTAAAAAACAAGTAAAAGAAAGATAAAAGATATAGATCTTTCCAGCTACTTTAACCCACCCTTATATAATGCAAGGTAGCATTGTATCTCCAACAGCAAAACACCTGTTCCTGCTCCTCTATCATAATTTGAATTCTCATCACCTGGCACAATGCCACCACCACCTCAGCACTAAGGGCTTTTCTTTTTCTTTTTTCTTGCAAGTTATTTGCAAACCTTTCTGGTGCAGGTGCCATGAAAAAGCACCCAGTACATACTCTTTCAGGTGTTATGAAGGGCATCCAACTGCAGGAACCACACCAAAGCAAATACTGGCACTTGACAGCACCTTGATGCATTGGATACTGTTGAGCCATTCCACCCATGGCTGTATGGAAGAACAATGTTAAATGATGATGACCATACAGAGCTCTTCCATCTTAACTACATAGACATGTGTACAGTATCAACCAGACTACTGGATGGAGTTATACATCACTGGTCACAATGCACATCACATTGTTTTAGCCTTTCACAGTTGTAATATTATCGCTAACTTGTAATATTATCGCTAACTTCTTAGTCATGATTAGCACAAGTGAAACCAGTTGACTATGCAAATATTTTATTTCATAAATATATATATACATTGTCCAATATAAAATTACTGCACATTTTGCTTCTTTTATTTTTCCCTACAATTCATCACACTTCAAGGTGGTACCCCAGCATGGCCATAGTTAAAAGACTAATTGAACAAATGCATGTGTTAATAATATCAGCACAATAACTTTCCCCAGACACAAAATGTTTCAACACACAAATTCACAAAAAGAATCTTGCAAACCAGATACAAAAATGAAGCACACACACACACATTATATATATATATATATATATATATATATATATATATATATATATATATAAGTTTCCCCTCATAATAATATTTAATTTCCATCTTAACTTTAAAACTGGTTATGGTAAACTTATTAATGTTGCTTTGGGTGCTAATGTTTAAACCAAACAGCTTTGGGTACAACAGTTCCTTTGCTGTGGTACCATCGTTTAGAATACATAGTCTGATTAGTTAAGAATAACCTACTGTACTGATATTAATTAAAGAATTATCTACTGAAAGAAAAGTGCCAACAAACTTTACCCACCCACAAAAACAAAATGGAAAAAGAAAAGAAAAGAGAGCCTTTAGTACAAGTGTAGAAATTTGCTAATGACTAACACAGTTGGCCAAACTGTCTTCTGTTTATATAAAGGCGGTTGTGAATTGAAATGAGTCAGAGAACTTTGCTCAGGTCCATTGTTACAGAAGAAATACAGAGTTCCTTCAACTTCAATTAACGTTATTATCCTCATCATTTTAAATACATTTAACTTTTTCAACCCTTCTTGCTATTATATATATATTGACATAATTATTGAAAATGCAACAAACAGTAAAAAGTTTTGAATATGAGAGAAAAAAATATTTAAACTATATTGCTATCCCAGTTTCATAAACGTTTTGTGTGCGTGCATGTGTGTGTGTATATATATATTATATGCACACACACACATATTGGTAGGATGTACATTGTATATACATTCACAGACAAAATATTGTTGGCTTGGGTGTGGAGTTTGAGAGTGATGCAGTAACACAGTCCAACATACTCTTGTCATGTGTCAGACAAGAGTTGACACAGAATAATGGTAGCTGCTGCTAAATAGAACTACACGAGCACACACACACACACACGCATGCATGCATGCACACACTAGCTAGCTAAGAGGAACTGTAGACAAGGCAGGTTTTAGGGACAGAAGAAGAAAGAAAAAATAGAAAAGTGAAAAGAGAGAAAGAGAGAGATGTTGAAATGCAACAAAAAAATGAGCAGTTAGTGACAAGTGGTATTTTTATATAGGTCATTAAAACCATTTTGCCGTTTTTTTTCCCCTGCTCACCCCAAGCCTGTCAAGGAATGACTGGTTTAAAACAAAAATGGTTCCTCTTATGAATTTGGATTGTTTTGCTTTTTTTTTTCAAATTCTTTAAAAATACATTGTTGTTAATTAGAAGTTAACTTCAGATCATTAAAATTCCAAGTATTAGTTGAAATCAAAAATTTATTCTAATGAAGAAATTGTATGTGGGTGGGAGAGAATTTTGCCATGACCGTTACAGAGCCTAGCGCTTAAACCACACTCACCTCTAGAGGGTGCTTGAGAAAATGAAGTTTTTATTATAGTGGCCGAGGAAACAAATAATCGTAGCACTTGTGTAATTTTTCCTTTATTATTATTATTATTATTATTAGGCAAGCTGGCAGAATCATTATGCTTAGCAGTATTTTGCTCATTGCTACATTCTGAGTTCAAACTCCACCAAGGTCAACTTTGCCTTTCAGGGTTGATGAAATAAGTACCAGTTATGAACTGGGGTTAATGTAATCAACTTAGCCCCTCCCTCCAAATTTCAAGCCCTGTGCCTATATTAGAAATTATTATTATTATTATTATTATAAAGGTGGCAAGTTGGCAGAATCATTTGCACACTGGGCAAAATGCTTAGCTTTGTTTCTATGTTGTGAGTTCAAATTCCACTACGGTTGACTTTGCCCTTCATCTTTTCAGGGTCAATAGAATACCAGTTGTGCACTGGAGCACCTGCCCCATCACCCCAAATTTTCCAGGCTTTGTGCCTAGAGTAGAAAGGATTATTATTAAGGTGTTGACTTAGCAGAATTGTTTAGTGTGCCAGACAAAACACTTGGCAGCATTTCTTTCAGCACATTATGTTTGAGTTCAAATACTACCGAAATCGACTTTGCCTTTCATCCTTTCAGGGTTGATAAAATTGAGCACTGAGGTTGATGCAATCAACTAATCACTTGGCCACTAAAATTATTGGCCTACAGTCAAAATTACAAAAAAAAAAAGTTATTAACGAGGTAAGCTGATAGAACTGGTAGCGCAGCAGACAAAATGCTTAGCAGCATTTCCTTCCAGCTCTTTACATTCTGAGTTCAAATTCTGCTGAGGTCGATTTTGCCTTTTATCCTTTTTGTGACCCAGTTAAGCACTGGGGTTGATGTAATCAATTAAGCCCCTTCCCTCAAACGTGTTGGCTCTGTACCAAAATCACAAAGAATTATTATTATTTGACAATAGTTTCGTGGAAATTTCCGCTGCCATACCTGCTGCACATGCTGATATTATTATTAAAATTCTGCCAAGGTCAACTTTACCTTTCATTCTTTCAGGGTCGATAAAATAAGTACCAGTTGAACACTATGGGTCAATGTAATTGACTCATCCCTTCCACCAAAAAATTGCTGCCCTTGGAGCAAAATTTGAAACCATTACTATAATCATCATCATTATTATTATTATAATTAGAGAGAGAGAGCAATACACACCATCAAAGTGACACAGGGGAGGGGTACAAATCTATGAAGTCCAATATACCCATCATGACTACCCGTCTGATAAGGGTACACCAGGCACATGCATTACAACCATCGTAACCCTCTCATGCTTGCTGGAGGGAGGGAGAGACAGAGAGAGAGTTACACTAGCAGCAGTTAGCTGAGCAAACTGGAACAATAGGAAATGTCCATTTATTTAAGGGGCAATGTGGCATTTGGTCCAAGAAATGAACCTACCACCTTACAATTGTGAGCAGCCAAATGCCCTAACCACCAAGCCACATGCCTGCCTACATACGCATGCACACACTCTTTTTTTTTTTTACTTGTTTCAGTCATTTGACTGCGGCCATGCTGGAGCACCACCTTTAGTTGAGCAAATCGACCCCGGGGCTTATTCTTTGTAAGCCCAGTACTTATTCTATCGGTCTCTTTTGCCGAACCGCTAAGTGACGGGGACGTAAACACACCAGCATTGGTTGTCAAGCAATGCTAGGGGGACAAACACAGACATACAAACACACACACATATATATATATATACATATATATATATATATATATATATATACATATATATATATATATATATATATATATATATGCTAACCGTCCAACCCATGCTAGCATGGAAAGCGGACGTTAAACGATGATGATGATACATATATACGACAGGCTTCTTTCAGTTTCCGTCTACCAAATCCACTCACAAGGCATTGGTCAGCCCGAGGCTATAGTAGAAGACACTTGCCCAAGGTGTCACGCAGTGGGACTGAACCCAGAACCATGTAGTTGGTAGGCAAGCTACTTACCACACAGCCACTCCTGCGCCTATACACACTGGATATACATGAAGAGTCAGGAATATTAACCTACAAACTCTACATCACCACTTAAGGCCGAATGCCTTTCCCTGTTGAACACCATCCTTTAGTAATGGCGAGTCTTTAAAAAAATTCTTCTGCTCAGGCTTTCGCCCATTTTCTCCGAAGCCATAATTTTCCTGCAGACACTGGCCTGCAGATGTTTGGACTGGTTTTATCAGAGGAATCAAATTCACCAGTCTGGAAAAGAAACCTATAAAAGTTATGGGCAACCACTCCTCAAACTTCTTATTGGAAGTAAAAACAGTCTGTCTGCAAATAATGGTGTGACACCAGCTTAACGCATGTGTGTGTGTGGTTCAAGTGGTTCACAGCAGGTAAAAGCAACCAGCTGTAAAAACAATTGCTCCAACCCACCCACCCACTCCCATGCTAGCATTAAAAATGAATGTGAAATACACACACACACTTTTTATCTTTTACTTGTTTGAGTCATTACACTATGGCCATGCTGGGGCACTGTCCCCCATCCCCAATTTTTAGCTGAAAGAATTGACTAGAACATATTTTTTTTATTCTAAGCCTGTACTTATTCTATCAGTTTCTTTTGCCAAACTGCTAAGTTACAGGGATGTAAACACACCAATACCAGTTATCAAGTGATGGTGGGACACAAACACAGACACACACATTTATACTATAGGCTTCTTCCAGTTTCCGTCTGCCAAGTCCACTCACAAGGCTTTGGTCAGCCCGAGGCTACAATAGAAGCCATCTGCCAAGATGTCACACAGTGGGACAGAACCTGGAAACTGTGTGATTGGGAAGCAAGCTTCTTACCACACAGCCATGTCTATGCCTATGCATGCATATATCTATTCCTAATGCTTGACAATAAGGCATGTAAAAGGGTCTTTAAAATACCTATATCTCTTCAAAATTCACTTTTATTTAATTCCCAATAAAGTAAATCTGTAATTTTCATCAAAACCAAAAAAAAAAAAACCCTTTAAAAGATATTAACTCTACCCTCACCACCCTCATTAAATACAAAAATGTTAACCAGACATGAATCATTTGTCAGGAAAGACTGCTTCTCTTATGAAAGAAACTCTGAAACAATGTTTTAAAAAATTCTGAAAAACATGGTGTCCTGTTCCAGTGAGGAGACCCTCATTTAACAAAAGAAACCTTCGTTGACAATATAACACAGGGAAGCTGACAGTTAATTATAGCTGGTTAATTAGAAAGGAAATTCCTAATTCAGTTATTGTCAATGATTTAACACCTAGCATGAGGCATACTTTTTATTATTATCATTATCATTATTATTATTGTTGTTGTTGACAAGCCTGATAATCTTAACAAAAGGGAAAGACTGAAGACAATGTTTGCAAGATAAAGACGACACAGAACAAAATTAAAAAGGAGGTTTAATATTGTGTTTTCTTAATTCTGTTTTCTGATGATAATAAACAGCCTTTTTAGATATTTCTTTGCTGTGAGGAAAAGGAAAGATATGACGATTTAAGCAGCCACTACCCCCCATCGTCAACTTTAGAAAACTATTTCAGTAAGCATAAGATAAACACGTAACTCCGAATCTGGCAAGCTTCATATCCAAGCCCTTGGGTATTTACTTGCCTCACACACACACGACGTTAACCATTCGACTGTGAATTGAGTGAGTGTGGAACCTATATATTTCATCTGAGCCACCAAGTAAACACCTGCATAGTTGCTTGGCCTTCAAGAAACAGCAGCTAAATCTGTCAAATGGCATCCTCTAAACCAGTATTTTGCAAACTACGGGTCCCAACCCTTCAGTGGATCGCAAGATAAAATGGGTCATAACAAAAAAGGAAAGAAAAAGGAGCACAAGTGGGTACAGAGTGCAGAACATAAACCAGCGTTTTCCAACGTGTGGGTCCCAACCCTTCAGTTTGAAAAAAGTCTGAAAAACACTGCTCTAAACCCTACAACCTACACTATATCTGAAACAGAGACAACAAGAAGTCATCACTGCAACACCTCAAGACAATAAATCTGCTTGGTTATGGGTTGAGTTAAAGGACTAACCCACAATAGTAGTTGAAGAAAGTGAGTAAAATAAATGATTTACCAAGCAAATAACTGCTGTTTATAACAACACAAAGAGACAAGCTGTGACCAAAGCCAAAGAGAAATGCAATTTCAAATAATGACTGTTACACTTACAAGATGCAACACAATTGGAAATCTTGCTGTCTGTTTATTTATTTCTTTTTTACATCATAAAATAGTATTCCAGAGGGAAAATATATAGCTGGGGGTCACTGAATATGTGTTACCTATTTTCCACCAAGTACAGGGTGTGGGGGAGTACATTCTATGATAAGGAAACTACTTCCTGTTGCTTCTGTTATTCTTACCATCAAAAATGTTTCTACTGAATCCTCACAAACATATGATTAGTGGGAGATATTTTCAGCAACTTATCTTTCATTGGCAGTAGTAGCTTCCATATATGAAATTTACTAAAATACACCCTCCATACATAAACATCTTTGCTATAATCAGTCCAGCAACAGATTCAGCTAAAACCCTTTGGATCATCTTCACTAATAAAAAATAAATAACCAAAAATATTATACACACACACACACACACACAGTGTTTACAGTGGGGGAAATCATAAAGATCAATCTATATTTGTATAATATGAATGTGTGTGTGTGTACTCTTTTTTTTTTAAATCTTTTACTTGTTTCAGTCATTTGACTGTGGCCATGCTGGAGCATGTGCAAGTCATCATCATTTAATGCCCCTTTTACATGCTAGCATGGGTCAAGCAGTTTAACAGGAGGCTGGCAAGCCAGAGGATTGCATCGAGCTCCATTTGTCTGTTTTGGCATGGCCTCTACAGCTGGATGCCCTCCTTCACACCAACCACTTCAGAGTTTGCTCAGTGATTTTATGTAGCACTGGCAATAGAGAGGTCACCATCTAGCTCACAAGACACTCTTCAAATTAGGGTGGAGGAGTCTTGAAGGAGCTGGCTTTAGGCCAGGCGATGGGAGGATAAATAGTGTGTGTGTGTGTGTGTGTGTATATATATATATATATATATATATACATAATCTGTCATATCAAAAGACTATGTATTTATATAGACGTTTTGTTTTGTATTTTTTTTGTCCCCAGTCTCTCCAAAACTCAACTTAATTTACCATTCAGTCAAAGCTTTTTCTGATACCAAGCTTGTCTAAACTATTTTCTCTGCCTGTCCAGTCTTTTGTGTCCACTTATTCATATCCCAGTAGCTTCCACATTGCTGACACCACCAAACTAAACAACACTTTCAGAAGATATGGAAACTGTGATGATGTTTGGCCAACAGTTGATGAGAGGTAGGGTATGTTTACATTCCTCTTTAGTTTTTTTGTAAATTTCTTTGTCTCTCTGTGGCACATTCTCTGTGCACGTGCGTGCGTGTAACATAATGCAATAAACGATTTCCTTGATGGTTTGTTGTAGTTCAGCATTCAACTGTGTTTGGAACATCTGCTGCAAAGATTACAAATAACCATGACAGTGAAAGGTACTTAAGAACAAATGACAATCTCGTGTTTATTACCTCCACCTTCGCTAAGGCGGAGGTATTGTTTCCAATCATGTTTGTTTGTCCATGAACAAGATAACTTGAGAACCAGTGGATGGATTCGGGTGAAGCTTTCAGGGGTGTTTGGCCTCATGACTGGCATGAACTGATTAGATCTTGGGATTGATCTGGTACTGAACAAGGATCCTGGATTATTTTTCCTCATTTTTTTTTACTTAATTTTTGAGAGTGGTCAGGTTTGTTTTTAGTACTTTCGTTTGTGAGAGCAGTCGAGTTTATTTCAGATATTCTCATTTTAAAATTCATCTCTGGCTAATCGTTGAGAGGACATTGGTGTTGCCTTGGTGGAGGTTTGCACTCTCTGAGTGCTCTTGTTATATTTTCTTATATATATATGTATGTATGAATTTTTCAAGCTTTGCATAAAAGTGAGTGTGAGTGTTTATGTGTATGAACAAACAGATATACATCCAACACCAGTTTCGCATAACCAGCCCCGGCCCATTCAAGTGTACCTTGGATCGTAGGACGACCTACTGTGCTTACCTTAGATCATAGGGCAACCTGTTGTGCTTGAGGAGACCTATTGAGTCAAGTACACCATCAAAATGAAAATCAAATGGAAATTGTAGTTGTGATACCTGTGCTGGTGGCACATAAAAAGCACCATCCAAACGTGGTTGATGCCAGCGCCACCTTAACTGGCTTCCATGCCAGTGGCACGTAAAAAGCACCAACCGATCGTGGCCGTTGCCAGCCTCCTCAAGCCCCTGTGCCGGCAGCACGTAAAAAGCATCGACTACACTCACGGAGTGGTTGGTATTAGGAAGGCCAACAAGCTGTAGAAACACTGCCAGATCAGACTGGAGCAGCTTCCTGGCTTCCCAAACCACGGTCAAACCATCCAGCCCATGCTAGCATGGAAAACGGACGTTAAACGATGATGATGATGTGTGTATTGATGATAAATAAACATTTTGAATTAGGAACTAGAATATTAGAACCAGTAAAAGTTTTTGTCTGCTTATATGTATATGATTAGCCCCATAGCTTAAGCATAGATGTGTGCGTGTGAGTGTGTAGATATGTAGAGAAAGTGTGGGTGTATATTTTTGTGCATGTGTACACATGTTAAGACAATACAGATGGTAACTTGACAGGAAGAATGGAGAGTACACAGATGGTAACAGTCCTGTTGGTTGGTAAACCTAATCCCAGCAGAATCACGGAATGTGTATTTCAACATAAGGTAGACATCTTTAAAAGCTACCTTTTTAAAAGTTTGTTTCGTATTAACTTAGAAATAATATTTATTAATTATTATTTTATCATTTTGAAAAGGAATAAGCCATCCACTTTCCTCTAATTTGTGTATCATATAAAATATTAGAATAAGAAGAGAAGATAGTTTAACAAAAACAAAATGGAACACTACTGGTCCAATATAAAGTCATGTGCCAACTTATATAAAGCAGCTCAGCCGGCAAGAAATAGCAACAACAACTTTCTCAAATCCCACCCAACTGTTTAAGAAGTAATGATCACACTGAATAATGAAGGCCTTGATACATTATATTTAGAAAAAAAATAAAAAATAGGTGACCAGGGATGCAATGTGTTTAATCCTAACTCTACCCAGAATTAGATGGTAACCTTTCAACTAAATATTTCGTTTTGGGATTTGGTTTGCAAGATTCTTTATGTGAGTTTGTGTGTTATAGGGGCACAAAAAGAAAATGGCTTTCAACTAAAGCTTTACAAATTTCCTTTTAACTTTTCATGGAAAACATATTTGAACATGAGGCTGGGTATCCCTTTTATGGGCCTAACAATGAGTCTTATCTATCCATGTGCTGGTCATCAGTTCATGAAGAAATACACTACCACACAACCATTCTCACATCTAGATTGGTGCAGCTACACAGATGCTAGGAAAAAGTGCATCTACTTGATAACATTTTTTTCTAAAGACAGACTCCCACTTTCTAACCCCTTGTAATCACACTCAATGCTGAACTAACCCATTAGCTAATCTTACTACTACTTACAAGGCTAACCCATCCCAAGTATCTAAACCAGTGGTTCACAATCATTTTTCCCCCAATGGACGGACCCCTTTCACCCCTATTTCACTCTAATGAACTCTCCTAATCATTCAATGTTTTAAAAAATCCTATTATATTTTTGTAATTAAATATTACTAGGAATTTTATTTTTTTAAAATTGTTACAATATTTTGTGCATTGTACAACTAATCTACTGCACCAAAATGTTAACAGTAAAATCTAATAAGGATCCTTAAGGGTCATGTGGCTCCTGGTTTAGACTCAATAGTCTAAACACATTAAACCTGCCTTCTCATCACTTTCATTGTGACACATCCATAATTTTTTTTCTCCCCAAACCTGAACTATTTTATATAAAATAAGATGATGCTGCAGAAATAGTAGAAGTGATGATGGTGGTGATAAGATACAAAGAGTCTCGTCTTCTTGAAATGAGAACAACTCTTACAGCCATAAAAGCACCTTGGTTTTTCCTTACAACTTTCAACCAACAACAGAAATGGCCTTTGCATTAGGAAGGGCATCCAGCCATAGACATCATGCCAAAATAGATGACTAGAGCCTGGTACAGCCCTCCGGTTTCCTGTCAAACTATCCAACCCATGCCAGCATGGAAAAACAGACGTTAAATGATGATGATAGACAAGGCTTATAAATAGTATAAGTGGGGCATATCTAAAGGAATGCTTGACTCACTCTATACACCCAAAAATTTGCAATAAAGACATTCACTCTCCCACAGCTAAAGCCCCACTCCACAACATCTAAAAGAAAGGAGCACAGAAGATCACCAAAACCAGGGAGTGAGCTGTGAAAATAGGATAAACAAAAGCTGAGAAGCCTGATGAGGAGAATAACAACAATACTGATGGTTGCTTAACCCTCTCTGAGGTCAGGCAGCAGCACAACTAGACAACCAACAGTTTTTATTCCACATCTTCTGTGACCCAGCTCTCTTCAAATTATCTTCCATCATGATTTGCCATCTTATGTTATCCCATTTCAACATATGGCTCACACCACTTCAGACATGTTTGTCTGTTGCTGATAACATCTGCAGGAAAGAAAACTTTTCAGTTACAACCAATTTTACAGCTTAACCCAATTCACATTGCCCCTGCACCAAATCACTTCTAGTTCACCCCTTTTCACCCAGTTTTAATAGCCAGCTTAACCAACTCCACATCATTCCATCAACTCTCCACCACCACCACCACCACCATAGTTAAATAATTTACAATATTCTTTCTATATAATTAACTCTTTAGAGACTAATCAACACATCTCTTTTTACTATTCTAACAAATCTAGGGCAGCAAAGACCCAGGAAAATTCTCCCAGATATGCCTCTCAGTGAAGAACACACAGTTAAGTAGGGGACAGGTTAGCCTAAGTTATGTGGAGATCTCCCCAAACATTATTCAATTAAAATGACACATGTAACAAGGAAAGATCATTAGCATTAATATTTTTGTCAAGAGACAGTATCAAACTCAAAATCAGAATTACCCAAAAAGTGAAAAGGTGTTAAGTAGGAAGGAAGTGAATCTGATAGTTAACAAAGACAGTGAGAGCTGAACATGTTTCAGTATTATTTGCTCTCTTCAGCACGAAATCTGAGAGAATCTTTATTCTATCAGTGTTTATAAATCATTATCCCATCAATCATTCTAGAATCTAGTGAGTTTCTATATGAACCTGCCACCCAACAATCCTATTCAATTTTTAATTCATTTGACTTTCAAGGTTGCTTTCCTTGACAAAAATTACTGAGTTATTTCCTACTTCATAATGAGGGTAATTTTAAGTCATTAAAACATTTTGGTTGACTCATATAATAGCACCCAATTAATTAACTATACATAAATTCATACAAACTGCTGAAGCAAATCTTTCTACATAAGTGAATTTCTACACAAATGAGTTTCCACGAATTACAACTCCACTATTAAATGGGATCTGTGCTGATATAAAACCACAGAATGCTTTTAAAACTATGAAAAATTAACTTTTGACCTTATGACTGAGTACCCTGTCTCCTGAACTCCTCCATTTCCAATAATCACCTATATCAGACACCATAAGTCATTTTAAACAATTACCTACAAAAAAACAAACATTAGAAAAATGTTTGTTATTAACCCTTTGAGCCCGTAACACTGGTTTACCGGTGGATGGCTTATTTTTCTCTTTACCATAACATCATTGTACCAGGGGAGTGCATCAGGAAGCAAGGTATAGGATCGAATATGGTTCAGGCAGTCAGGGCTCAAAGGGTTAAACTCCACAGAAATTTTTAAGAATCCCTTTCACAGTTCACTTTATAAAAAAAATTATATCATCTATTTTAATGAATTTTCTATTTTACATTTTATGGAATTTCTCAAAAGAAATTGTTTATTTACATCAACTAACAATACTATTGAGTAACTATAATTCTTGCCACCATCATCATCATCATCACAACCACCATTATATTTTACTGCTGGTGTTTCTAGTTTCTTTTATTCAACCCGGTCTGGTAGACCATAGCTGTCACCCTTCCAAATCAACACAAGTATGGTAGCCTTATATCGAACAAAGCTTGTAGAAGAGGAATTACACAAAACAGCCAGATTTCCTATAACATGTCAGCAGTGAGAGTGGATACTTGTTTACAATACTAATAACCACAGCACTGTTGCTGCAAGTTTGCCAACAAGTTTTAGGACTCACAGTGTAACTCCGTTCATATTCTTCCAGAAAAGGAAACTGAACTGTTTAGTCAATCAGATAAAGATTAGAAATAATAAAAAAATAAAATTTAAATTATTTACTACTGGGAATATAACATTACACAGAAAACACAGTAAACAGTGATATTTTGTTCCAAGACAAAACCAAACTGAAGATCAATAAGCACCAACTGTGGATAATACATCAGCCCCTTGGCAGTTTAGAAATAGCAAGAAAGTACTGAGAAAATACCAAACTAAAGAGATTTTGTTGTCTTGGAGAAAAGACCGAAATCACACCAAAATAAAATTGTACCAACAGAAAAAAAAAAAACCATGTTTAACAAACATGAAACACTTAAAACTGATCCTTATCAAGAGGATCAAAAGTTTTAATCCACAAATGTTTCCCTCAAAGTAAAAAGTTGAGCTGTAAACACAAAACTTCAAAGAAATACACTCTAAGTATACATAAATGTTTGGCATTATCAAGCTGAGATATACAGAACATCTAAATGATAATACATAATTAATCCCTTGTTTATATTCGGTTCTAAACCAATTCCCTAATTCTTGTTCCTTGCTTCATTATATCTTGCTTGGCCAAAATCTAAACCTTCTAGAAATAGATAGAAGAAAATTTTAAATTACAAAAGTGACTTATAACAAACTATATCACAGATAAATGAAGGGAACTCCTATACAAGTAGATATCAGCCGGTTTTTTTCTTTTACCTATCAACCCATTTGATTCCTGTTTTACTCAGGTGAACCCTCATAGCCAGTCAGTGTTTAAGAAAATCACATTTTTGTAATTAGATTAGGAATTGGATTAAAAAAATGTAAATATTTTGTGTATTGCAGAAGCATCTCCAATTTCGTGCATGAAATCTTATGTGGACCCCAAGGGTTATATGGAGCCCTGTTGAGAGCCATTGTCATACACAATGGCCTGATCAGCAAGGACTAACAACCTCATCTCCATTAAATCACATCTTAAAAAAAGAATGGACACATTGGATTGTTTAGTTCCAGATACTCTGTATCTGGGAATATTTTTTTTAAAAGGGTTCACAGCTGGAACATTTGGATCAGTGGGAGGGTAACCTCCTAGAAACAGCAGCTAAAACAACATCTTCAGATAGTTCCTACATAGTACAAAACATAATAGAGAAAGCCATTACTACACAGCTGTATTAATTTGTCTTATGATATCTAAAGACAGCCGTTGCTAGAATTGAAATAGCTTTAGAGATGGTCTACCGGTGGCTGCTACCAAAATATATTCGTTCCTACTACATCTCCAACTAACAGACACAAATCTTGATACTATAAAGCCAAGAGAAGTCTTTTAATATTATGATTTCTAGTTTAAATTCTACCAAGGTCAACTTTGCCTTTTATTAGTTCTGAGAAGTTTTAAGTCTAAAAATAAAATATTGTCGAAACTGTTAAAAGAAAATTCAGGCGTGGCTGTGTAGTAAAAAGCTTGCTTCCCAACCACATGGTTCCAGTTTCAGTCTCACTACATGACACCTTGGGTACGTGTCTTCTACTTATAGCCTTGGACTGATCAAAGCTTTGTGAGTGGATTTGGTAGATGGAAACTGAAAGGAGCCCAAAGTATGTGTGTGTATGTTCCTCATAACTACTCGACAATCAGTGTTGGTGAGTTTACATCCCCCATAACTTAGCAGTTCAGTAAAAGAGACCAATAGAATAAGTTCCAAGCTTTGAAAGAAAGAATAAGTCCTGGGGTCAATTCATTCTTTGAGGCAGTACCCCAGCATGGCCGCAGTCCAATGACTGAAACAAGCAGAAGATAACGAAAGAGGAAATGCCATGTGATGGGAAAGTAAAATCAATGCAGAGTATAGTTTGGTAAAAATAAGCTTTGTGGGGAGGGGCTTTATTTCTCATTGGCCCTTTAAAAAGGAGTCGATACAAAAATCAACTAAATCAAAATCTCCTCTTGGTAGAAAGAAACAAACGATGAAAATGGACATTAAGAGGTTCAAACTGAAAGTGCAACAGATTGACATATTGCTGAAGTATTCAGACACCTCAGTGTTCATTTACGGGTGTATATTGGTGAGCAAAATAGGGGGGGGGGGCGAGTTACAAATGAAATTAAGAAGAAAAAAAAAGAGGAAAATAAGAGAAAAGTAACATTTCACAAACATTTGTTTCTTGTGAAAGCACACAGCTCAGTGATTAGGGCATTCAGCTAACAAGCGTAACATCACAAGTTCAATACCTAGTGACACATTGTCTCCTTGAGCAAGACACTTTATTTCACACTGCTTCAGTCCACTCACCGAGAAAAAATTAGCTGTACCTGTAATTCAAAGGGCCAGCCTTGTCATACTGAATCTCCCTGAGAACTACGTTAAGGGTATGCATGTCTGTGGAGTACTCAGCCACTTGCACATTAATTTCACGAGCAGGCCGTTTTGTTGATCAGATCAACTGGAATCCTCATCGTGGTAACCAATGGAGGGACAGTTTGTTTGTTTCTTGATTTAGAGCAAAATGCATGGTTGAATGTTGTAATTGAAGTTGAAAGGTTTGAGGTTTTGATAGAAGAGAAGAAACAAAGGGACAAGAAGGAAGTTGGAGAGTGAGACGAAGAACTTATTTTATCTGCAATGAGGCAAAGTGATGTATGGAGGTGCCAAGATTACAAAACTGGGTTATTTTCGAAGAATGAGCAGTGACATCATCACTGATATGAAGAGACAGAGAATTCCTACCATTGCTACTACTAACCACTATTTATAAAATGGTCAACAGTGTCCCATGAAGTCGGATGGGCATCACAAACTAGGTCACAATCCCACTTTAAATTATGGATGGCAGATTATTTTCCAACTTCATCCCATAGCTCTGAGGGATTGTTTCAAAGTAAAAACCAATGACATCAGCTTTGTACGGTTGTGTAAAAGGAGTAGAATGGAACCAGGATGTCCAACGAAATGGAACCAAATGAAGAGCGAGACCACACAGTCTCATTTGTGTAAAATACTTGTTTCATGGCAGCTTTGGAAATTATCAACACGTCAAAAACAGACAGACATCAGAAGTAGAATGACACAAGATTCATTTAGTTGTTTCAGTCATTAGACTGTGGCCATGCTGGAGCACCACCTTGAAGAATTGTTAGTTGAATGAATTGACCCCAGTACTTATTTTCTTTTTAAGCCTGGTTTCTTTTGCTGAACTGCTAAGTTATAGGGACATAAACACACCAACAATGGTTGTCAAGTGTGTGTGTGGGGGGGGGGCAAACACAGACACAAAGATACACACACAGATTATATCCTTATCTTTATCCAGGACTTCATCAGAGGCTTCTTCCTGTTTCTGCCACCCACAAGGCTTTGGTCAGCCAGAGGTTATAGAAGACTTTGAACCAGGAACCATGTGGCTGGGAAATAAGCCTCTTACCACACAGCCACACCAATCCATTCAAAACAAAATGAAAAAGATATAAAGACATTACAGAGATGTAGCCTCCTAAAACCGACAAAAGAAGATCCAAGACAAGAAAAAGACAACAAAAATGACCAAAAGGGTGGGATATTTTAACTTTGGACAACTGAGCTAATTTGCCAGCCTATTATTTCTGAGATAGAAACACAAGAATTTGTTGAGGCAGATTTTCTATGGCTGGATCCACTCCCTGTTGCCAAACCTCACCCATTTCGAAGTAAAGTAATATTTCCATGGCCAAACATGTCTTGCAAGGAAGACTGGAAACAAACAGCTTCTGTGATAGTAGCACTCATTTAGAATCATCACATGATGACAAGACACATAGATCAGACAGACACACACACACACACGTGTGTGTGACTCCAAGCCCTGGTGCAGCATGGAACTGTAAACTTTTACAATTGTATAAAACTATACAACACAATTGTAACACTAAAGGGAAAATGAGAAAAAAAAGAAAATTCTTTATGAAACAAAATAAAAACATTATTGTAAATATATTTTAACATTTTCAACATTATCTTTTTTTTTCTCCTTCGCCAAATTTTAAATGATTTGTTTTTGTTTTGTTAATTCTGTTAAATTGTCAGTTGACCCGTGGGTTTTCTTAAGTGGGTTATCAAGTTTGTATTTATCTGAAGCAGATGACAAGTTTGGCTGTTTCAACTAACCTGTCATTGTCTCATTTACTGTTTTAGTTGTGTGTTTCTGGAAACCAGGATGCTTTGGGTGGAACTAATTCACCACAATGCTGACATTACATAATGGACTCAGGGTCAAGAACCATTTGACAGGTTAATTAGAGCCTAGGGTTGGAGGTAGTCAAACTCATTTGTACAGTGAATACTATCACAGAATTCAAGAATAGAAATCTAAAAAAAGGCAAAAAGGTGAAAGGGGTAGAGAGACGAAAAATAGGGAGTGAAAAAAAAAAAGAAAGACTAGCTAGAATTTTTTATAGGAAAAGATATAAAAGTAATAATGACAGGGTAGATGATGGTGATTTCAGCAATTATTATCATTATTATTAATAAAGGCAGCAGCTGGCTGGCAGAATCGTTAGCACATCAGACAAAATGTTTAGCAACGTGCCTTCTGGCACTTTACACTTTGAGCTCAAATACTATCAAGGTCAACTCTGCCTTTCAATCCTTTGGAGGTCAAAGTACCAGTCAAATACTGGGGTCAGTATAATTAACTAATACCCACTCCCTAAATTGCTGGCCTTATGCCAGAATCTGAAACAACACCAAAACCAATTTTGCCATTCATCCTTTCAAAGTCAATAAAATACTAGTTGAGTGCTGGGGTCAACTTAATCCTCTCCAAAAACTGCTGGCTTTACAGCCAAAATTTTAAACCATTATCATTATTAAGGTGGTGAGCTGGCAGAAATGTTAGCATGCTGGGTAAAATGCTTAGCGGCATTCCATCCATCTTTACATTCTGAATTCCAATTTGCCGAGGTTGACTTTGCCTCTCATCCCTTTCGGGGTCAATAAAATTAAGTACCAGTCAAATACTGGAGTCAGTTTAATCGGCTAAATCCACTCCCACTAAAATTGTTAGTTTTGAGCCAAAATTTGAAATTATAATTATTATAATTATTTCCCCATGCCAGTGGCACATAAAAAGCACAATCCAAACGTGGCCAGTACCACCTGACTGGCTCCCTTGCCAGTGACACATAAAAAGCGCCCACTATACTCTCGGAGTGGTTGGCATTAGGAAGGGCATCCAGCTGTAGAAACATTGCCAGATCAGATCGGAGCTTGGTGCAACCACTGGCTCTCCAAACCTCAGTCAAACCATCCAACCCATGCCTGCACAGAAAACGGACATTAAACAATGATGATGATTATTATTTCAAAGGCAGCAAGCTGACAGAATTGTTTGCATGCCAGACAGAATGCATAACAACATTTCATTCTCTCTTTACATTCTGAGTTCAAATTCCGCTGAGGTAGACTTTAGCTTTCCTCCATTCATGGTTGATAAAATAATAATCTGTCATACACTGGGATCAATGTAATTGACTAGCATCCTCCCATGAAACTTTAGGCCTTGTGTCTACATTACAAAGAATTATTATTATTCTAAAGCGGCAAGCTGGCAAAATCGTTAGCACGCTGGACGAAATGCTTAGAGGTATTTCACCTGTCGCTATGTTCTGAGTTCAAATTCCACGGAGGTCAACTTTGCCTTTCAGGGTCGATAAATTAAGTATCAGTTGAATAGGTAGGGGGGGGGCTCCAAAAGTGGTCTCAGGGAGTAGCGTCCCTGCCTTCCTGAGCTAGTTTTCTACCACATTTCTTAAAACTCATGTTGGAATCCTTGGTCTTGGGACCACTCATGTCTAGAAACTGAGGTTGGGGGTAAGCAAGGGCATATTCCCCATAGAAAATCCAGCTCCAAAAAAGCCTCATGATAGCAAAGGAGAATAGGCACCAGCCAGCCCAAAGGTTGGGGTGGGCTGCACCTGCCTACCTCTGTTGCTATGACATTCAGGTAGATCTGGGCACCCCAGTTAACGGGTACAAAACCCAGATTTAAAACACTGGATAATGATGAATATTTGGGCCAATGTAATCGACTAGCCCGCCCCCTCTCCCAAAATTCCAGGCCTTGTGCCTTCTGTAGAAAGGATTATTATTATTATTATTATTATTGTTGTTAAGGCAGCGAGTGGCAGAATCATTAAAGCAGAGAAAATGCTTTGCAGTATTTGTTCTGGGTTCTAATCCAACCAAGGTCAATTTTGTCTTTCCTCTTCTCGGAGTCAATAGAATTAAGCACCAGTCAATTTAATCAACACTGCCCCACTCTCCTTTAAATTGCTGGCCTTGTGCCAAAATGTGAAATTATCAGCAGCAGCAGCAACAACAACAGTAACAAGAACCAACCAGTGTCTTATTATTCAGTTCTATGACTTGAAACTGGTTTGTAAACATTGGAACTGGAACTTATGCCACTGAAAACAATGAGATTTTTACAACAAGGCACAAAGCCAACTTTGCTGGAGAGAGATACAGCCAATTGATTTTTAGACCAGATTATTATTATTATTATTAGCTGCTTTAACAACCCAAAGAGCAGAAAGACATTGTTGACCCTAGAAAAATTTAACTGACAACACTGAAATAGCAGAAAATTAAGAAAGCCAAAAACATTATGGCTTGCCTATTGTATTAAGGCCAACTCCACAAATTAATGAATTTTGACATAGGTACAAGGCCAACAATATTGAGATCAAAGGATTAGTAGATCACATTAATCCCAGTACATGACGGGTATTTCCTTTTATTAAGAATAAAAGAATGAAGGGCAAAGTTGACTCCAGTGAGAATTGAACTCAGAGTGTAAAGAGCTGAAAGAAATACTGCACAGCCATTTTTCTAATGCTCTAACAATTCTGTCAATCTACCATCCAATAATAATTCTAATTTTTGGCACAAGGTCAATATATTAATAAGATTTTTTTTTCATCTTTCAAGGTACTTAGTGAACCTGCCAGTGCTGGTGCCACTTAAAAACATCCAGTCCAGACTGTAAAGTGGTTGGTGTTTGGAAGGGCATCCAGCTGTAAAAACCTTGCCAAAACTAACCTCGCCTGTGTTTGTGCCACATAAAAAGCACTAAGTCCACTCTGTTGAGTGGTTGGTGTTAGGAAGGGCATCCAGCTGTAAAAATCCTACCAAAAGGGTCACAGAAATCTGGTGCAGGCTCCTGCCTGGCCAGCTCCTGTCAACCATTCGATCCATGCCAGCAGGGAAGGCAGACGTTAAACGACAATGATGATAAGTATTGGCACATGGTAACAAATACATAAGGAGTACAATTGAAAAATTAATCCCATTGCATTACTGGTACTTATTTTATCAACCCAGGGAAAATGTAAGGACAAGATGATGCCGAAATATGAGTTAAATGCAGAACAACAAGGGTTTAATTTAACAGAACAAAGCCTTTGGTTTAATACTTTAGAAGTCCTACCACTTGAACTACCTTGAATAATAACAGAAACAGCAAAATACCTAATTTATTTTAGAGCTAATAAACTTCATATTTATAGGATTAGGTATTAATTTGGAGCTACATTCTCAGCACCCAATTAGATTAAAATTTGGCATGCATTTTTCTAATTACTAACAAGAATAATTAATAATTAATAGACTGAATATTATCAGTAGGAACAGAAGCCATAATAACGCATATAATTAATTAATTTTGCCTACATTTTCAGCTATTAATAGCTCTAGTTTTTCATACTTATTTTGGCACAACCATCCTAAGTATTTTATGACAATACTAAACAGAAATGAAAAGAATTTTAACAATCAGAGACAAATTAAATATCAACTTAAAATTGAAGCCTATATCAGAAAATAATTAAATTTTCCTGTCATTAACTGATTACTGGTTATATTGGCCACAACATTGAGATTAAGATGGTTAACTAACTTCAAATGTTACTATACCTAGGAGTAAATCAAGGTACACAACTCTGCTTGCCTCTGTCTGTAAGGCTGACAAGTGGGCCCTTCACAGTTGAGTGGCCTAGCAGTGAGAATGATATCAAGGTGCAACAGCTTGCTCCTGCACCATGCAAATAGCAAAATTTGTGAAAGCCTTACAATGCATGTTGGCTTGGAAAAAAAAAATAGATGTTAAATATTAAATTAAAATTTAAAATGGGAAAAAAGACTGCCTGCAGTCACACACTCTTAGATCAGAGGATCATAAGATTAGAGAGTTAAGCTTGTGATAAATCTTCGGAACTGGACATGAGATCCACAAAAATCAAGTTCAGGAAAGGCATGTGTGCCTCCACTTCAAGAATGAGTTTATATTTAGAAGGTAGGCCACTGTAGAAGTAGTAGAAAATTCAGAGATAAGACATGACCAGTTTGTGAAAGAACTAAAAGTTAGCAGACCATTTTATTTTGTAGACAATCTTTAGATTCTGGTTATGAAATATTCTAGTCCACACCTCAACATCACAAAGCCAAAGGTTGCCTTAAACACCAACATCCTACACCTATTTCTATAAGGAGTGGTTATGAGATATTTCCTCTGGAAGCAACACTAGTCTCTACCCAATCTTTTATATTTCACTTGTTTCAGTCATTTGACTGTGGCCATGCTGGGGCACCACCTTGAAGAATTTTTAAACAAATGAATTGAACCCAGTACTCTTTTTTTTCTCTTTTTTAAGCCTAGTATTTATTCTATCAATCTCTTTTGCTAAACAGCTAAGTTATGGAGGCATAAACACACCAACACCAGTTGTCAAGCAGTACTGGGAGACAAACATAGACACACACACACATATATATATATATATATATATATATATATATATATATATATATATATATGGACTTCTTTCAGTTTCTGACTACCAAATCCACTCACGGCTTTGGTGAAACCAAGGCTACAGGTAAAAGACACTTGCCCAAGATGCCACACAGTGGGACTGAACCCAGAACCAAATGGTTGGAAAGTAAATTTGCCACACAGCCACGTCATTTAAAAATTTGACCCTCCTAAACTGTTCTTGATATCCTATTTACCACCCATTGCTTATGTGGAGAATGTTGCTGGTACCTACTTTCAGAGTAGTGAATGGTGCCAAGTAGAAATACTGCATTGGTATTGAACCCATGATCTTTGGATTAGCAATGCAGGAACTTCATTTCATAGCCACTCTATGTCACGTGTTGGAAGTCAAAATGTTAAAACTTTCACAAAAGTGCAAAAAAGACCAACAAACAAAACTCCTCCAATTAAATCTTTTTACAAACCATTATTGATGGAAGCAAGCAAATGTGCTCTTAAATTCTTTGGGTTCATTTTTGTGTTGTTGTTGTTGTTGTTGTTGTAGTTTTGCTTTGGTGTGTTTTTTTTTATTGTAATGAAATTCTTTTTTGCAAATCTTCAACTTCCACAACTTATCAAGGAAAAAGGATGTTTGACAAGAGATATCTTTGTCAAGTACATACTACTAAAACTACTACTACTGTTACTACCACTACTACTACTACTACAACCACTCATACTGCTGCTGCTACTATGACCATCCCCTCCCTCTGCAACTTCGAGATAAAAGAAAAAAAAAGGAAACAAAAAAAATAACTATAAACATAAGTTTGAGGAGTGAACCAGAAACAATGGAGCACTCAGTGTTATTCTTGGAGGATTTCGATATCAAGATGGAGTCCCAACAAGAATTCCTTCCTCCACCCTGAACAAAGTTTCTTTTATTATGTCATTAAAAACACATTCTCTGACAACAGGTCTTCACTCACATACCACCAACTTGAGAGCTACTATGATGAAGGCTACCACCACCACCACCACCACCATACTAACATCTCTTCGACCTTGTTAATTATAATGGGAAAAATATCATGAAATACAAGATAATTACACACTTATGTATATTCGTTTGGTTGCAGTGGTGTAGGCAGAAGAGTAACAGACAGCTACTAGGATTTTTTATCTTCAGTCATTGGACTGTGGCCATGCTGGGGCACCACCTTGAAGGACCCTTTTCAGTCAAACAAATTGACTATAGTACTTATAATTTTAAGCTTGGCACTTATTCTATTGATATCTTTTGCTGAACTGCTGAATCACAGGGATATAAACACACCAACACTGGTTGTCTATCAAGTAGTGGTGATGGACACACATAGGGTCTTCTTTCAGTTTCCATCTACCAAATCCATTCATAAGACTGTTGGCCAGCCGAAGACACTCGCCCAAGGTGCCACGCACTGGCACTACAACCCAAACCAAGTGGTTGGGAACCAAACTTCTTACCAAACAGCCATGCTTAGTAATATTTATCGTTGGATTAACAATTCCATAAGTTCAAACCTTACTGATGGCAACTCAGTCACTTCTAGAAATGGTAAATTAACATCAAATCAGTGGAGCATGACACTGGATTGGTGTTGTTTGGTCAACCATGACTGAAGAAACTTCTAACCACAACTATTACATTTATGACCATCCTGTCTTTTTTCTTTTCTTCAGCTATTATGCATCTCATTCTACAAAATCCAATATAGTTCTAGATTTCATTTGTTTAATGTGGGGTATAGCATGAGGAAAATTTAGTTGTTATTTCTAGCAGATCAAGCAACCATACAGAGAGTTACTTGTTTTTGAGTGAAGTACATTCTGGTAGTTCACATCCAGGTCTGCAATAAACTTACCATGGCTGTGATTATAGAGAGGTGGAAAGCTATCATCTTCCTCTTTTAGAAGAAACTGTCAATAAAATCTTGCTGGAACCTGAAGAGATTTGAGGAGGAGAAGGAAAGAGTCACATTTCTTCACTTTTAATAAATACATTATAATATGTGCAAATATGGTTTTAGGTTCAATCCCACTGTAGCCCCAGGCTGACCAAAACCTTGCAAATAGATTTGGTAAACTCAAAGACTTGTGTGTGTGTGTGTGTGTGTGTGTGTGTGTGTGTGTGTGTGTGTGTGTGTGTGTGTGTGTGTGCATGCGTACCCTTGTCCTTGACATCTTATGTTGGCTGTAAATAAGCATATCCGTCCCATAAGTGATGTAAGTTCATTTCCAGTCTTTTGTGGAAAGCATGTCTGGCCACTGGGAAATATTACTTTACTTAGGCACAGGGTGAGGGCTGCCACAACAAATTCTGTCTGACCATTGCAAGCATGGAAAAGTGGATGTTTTATTAATATTATTATTATTATTATTATTAAGGTGGTGAACTGGCAGAATCGTTAGCAAGCCGAGCAAAATGCTTAGCGATATTTCATGTCTTTACGTTCTGAGTTGAAATTCTGCCGAGGTCAAATTTGCCTTTCATCCTTTCAGGGTCAATAAATTAAGTACCAGTTGCATACTGGGGTCAATCTAATCAACTGCCGCCACCTCCCACCAAATTTCAGGCCTTGTGCCTATAGTAGAAAGGATTATTATTATAATTATCTACAGTGGTGAGTTGGCAGAATTATTAGCACACCAGCAAAATGCTTAGTGGCATTTCATCTGTCGATAAATTAAGTTACCAGTGAAACACTGGGGTCAATGTCACTGACTTATCCCCCTCCCCCAAAATTGCTGGCCTTGTGCCAAAATTTGAAATCATTATTGTTAATATCATTATTATTATAAGTTGATAAATGGGAAGGCCACACTGAGACAATGTTAAATGAGACTAACCTCTAAATGACTTCTCCAGGTAAGAAAAGATTACCCAGTGAGATTAAACTACTAAGTATGAACTATCAGCAAGTCAGCAGTGGCCAGGTATGAGCCTACAGGTACATGGACAGATATTATTACGATTTATATAGTAATCACCTCAATGACAACAACAGCAACATGAAAGAGCAGTCTGATGTCAGAATGTGGTGAAAGGGAAAAATTCAGAACAGTAAGCAGCTTTTGACTTCCTCTTTCACTGCTTAATCTCAGCCCAAAACTCTCCAGCTGAGACCATCCAGTCTTTATCTATGTATGAATAAAAGCCTAACAAAAAAAACCACAAGTCTTGTGAAATACAGCTGTGTTTAATAAGACTCATGGTTTTTATTATAACATTATCTTGACTTTCTTAGCTGATCAACTGCTTTTCTACCTTAACGACAATCTCTTTCTAAAGACAAAAGATTCCTCTCGGTTCTGTTTTCAAACCCAAAATTTTAGTTGCATGAATTGATTCCAGTATTTATTTTTGTCTCTAAGCCTGGCACTAACACCAACTGTCAAATGGTGGGGGAGGGGGACAAATGGTCACAAAGACATACACACACACACACACATTATATATATATATACATGCACACACACACACACACACACACATACCATCTAGTCATAGAAACCATGCCAAAGCAGACGAGTGGAGCCTGGTGCAGCCATGCCACCCCTGTCAAACCATTCCAACCTTTACCAGCATGGAAAACAGACAATGAATGATGGTGATTTTATAGCACCATCCGAGCATGATCGTTGCCAGAGCAGCTAACTGGCTTCCGTGCCGGTGACACGTAAAAGGGCACCATTTGAGTGTGATCGTCACCAACGTCACCTTACTGGCACCTGTGCCGGTGGCATGTGTAAAAAGATTCGAGCGAGGTCGTTGCCAGTACCGCCTGACTGGCCCTCGTGCCAGTGGCACGTAAAAAGCACCCACTACACTCTCAGAGTGGTTGGCGTTAGGAACGGCATCCAGCTATAGAAACTCTGCCAGATCAAAATTGGAGCCTGGTGCAGCCATCTGGTTCGCCAGCCCCCAGTCAAAATCGTCCAACCCATGCTAGCATGGAAAGCGGACGTTAAACAATGATGATGATGATATTTTTATGTAGTTTAATAAGGAAAAAAGGAGAGCAGCCATGAATTTGTGAGGATTTGCCAGATTGACCAATAGTGTTGATATTTGCATGCAGACTGTGGGCTGAGTGGGTATTCTGGAGAGTTGGTGCTTAAGAAGAGAATTAGAAACAGGGGTTAGTGTGATGCTAAGGGACAACACAAAGACTAAGGGTCACAAGACTTGGAGAGATGGGTGTTCCAAGTGTATATATCTAGATAGTTTGGAGTAGCAGAAGAGCAAAGAATCTTAGCCTAGTTGGATGGCCTTCTTTTGGAAGTCCAGTCTGGGGTGTTTGTGTCGGGTGGTAGCAGCAACACTGCAATGAAATGTAAACAATATAGGCACAGTCATGGTTCTGTGGTAAGGAGTTTGCCTCCCAACCACATGGTAGTAGGTTCAGTCCTATTGTGTGGCACCTTGGGCAAGTGTCTTCTACTATAGCCTCGGGTTGACCAACACTTTGTGAGTGGATTTGGTAAAAGGAAACTGAAAGAAGCCTGTCATATATATATATATTTAGATTTTCTTGGGGTCAGCCAGATTGGCGCAGTATCGGGTGTAACCGGCCGAAACGTGTGTGAGTCCTTGTTTTTGTTGCTCACCAGCACTTGACAACCTGTGTCAGTGTGTTTATGTACCCATAACATAGTGGTTCGGCAAAAAGAGAACAATAGAATAAGTACCAGGCTTTAAAAACAAAAAATCAAGTACTGGGGTTGATTTGTTCAACTAAAATTCTTCAAAGAAATGCCCCAGCATGGCCTCTGTCTAATGACTGAAGTAAAAGATAGCTGTCAGGACAATACAATTCAAGAGGGACACACTGTATGAGTCACTGGAGATCATCATCATCGTTTAGCGTCCGCTTTCCATGCTAGCATGGGTTATATATATAGATATATTATTTTTTTACTTGTGTCAGCCATTTGACCGCGACCATGTTGGAGCACCACCATTAAGTCAAACAAATAGGCTCCATGATTTATTCTTTGTAAGCCTAGTACTTATTCTATCGGTAACTTGCCAAACTGCTAAGTAACAGGGATGTAAATACACCAACATCGGTTGTCAAGCAATGGTGGAGTGACAAACACAGATACACAAATACCTATATATGTATATGACGGGCTTCTTTTCAGTTTCCATCTACCAAATCCACTCACAAGGCTTCGGTCAGCTTGAGGCTATAGAAGATACTTGCCCAACTTGTTACACAGTGGGAGTGAATCCAGAATCATGTGGTTGGGAAGCAAGCTTCTTACCTCACAGCCATTCCTGCACCTATAATAACAATGATATCTATATAATAATAACAATAATCCTAGGATGGAATTTATAAATGTTTAATGCATTACTATGTGCGCTTCCACAAATCTCATGACTTAAGATCACAGTCTGTAGGACTGTGATCTTAAAAGTCATGTGATCTGTGGAAAAGCACGTAGCGATGCATTAAATGCAGATAAATTTCTTTGTAGGATTATTGTTGTTATTATTATATTGATCCCACATTATATCGGTACAACTTGATGCAACCCCGCAAAACTGGTTCACCAGTCAGCATCATTAGACGGTGGCCGGCACAATAGAATGGGAGCTTTATTTGCATATTCAAAACAGTTCACTTAAATTTAAAAGACACACACACACACACATGCACCATATTTACTTGTGTGTAAGTTGCACTATTTTATTGTTGATTGTAATTGAAAAAGCAAGGTGTAACTTAAATGTGAAGTAAACTTAAAACTACTGAAAAAAAAAAAAAAAGAGATTCTGTACCAATATTTAACATTAAATTAGGGATGCGTATGGTAATTTTCATTTAGAAAAATTAAAGTAGACTGTAAAAAGCCAGGGTATTAAAAACTTTGATCAAACAATGAGAAAAATAAGGTAACAAGAGTAGTAATCAAAAATGTATGATACATGTTGAATGGAAAGTAGTGGGGTTTGTGGCAGTTAACACCTAAGTGTTTTATGTAGAGTGAAAGAGTAATGGGAAGTGGTAAGAGTTAGAGGTAAGGAAACATTCAACTTCACATAGATGAAAATTGATGTAAGGTCGATATGTGTGTGGAGAGAGAAATGTTGAATAGATAGACATGTCCAGTTCACACCAACATGGGTAAAAGAACAACAATACATGGAATGATGAAATATCAGAATGCATATGTGTGTGTGTGTGTATAAAGACACACACACACAAATATACACGGTTTATAAAAACAGTGTAAATTGCAGTATAAAGTAAATGGGTTACAGAAAAAAAAATCAATGACAAAATAGAATAGGCAGGCACACACACACAAAGACCTGCAACAGATCACAGCTGGCTTAAAAGAATAATGTTATCGACAACTCATCAAACCAATGAGTTTCATGAAAAATTACTCATAGCATCCCAAACCCAACCCGCAGACCTTCCAGCAAAGTCATAACACACACACACACAAACACATGCATATATAATAAAACAGAGATCAATGCAGTATGTTAGGTTTAAAAATAGAACCATAATGAATCTTTTGTCTTTAGAAACTGATTGTCATTAAAGAAAAGAAAAACAAACAAAAACAGTTCCACAAATTAATACAAGTGCCACCATTACTGTCAAAATAAAAGAATGGCTCCAACTTAAATCTTGTAGTTGGTGTTAATTTTAAATTAAGGATACAGTAAGGGAAAAGAAACTCATCAGTAAATGAGTGGTAGAGTCACAGAGTGGTGGGTGGCAAGGGTGGATTACAAAGAAGCATTCTGTGAACGGCAGTGGTTATGAAGACAACAGGGAAATCGGTTTCTTAAGCATTGTTCCATATTAAGCTGTGCACATGTGCATGTTTTACAACTTGTACACACTGTGATGTGGTTGATGTTATGAAGGGTATCCAACCATGAACACCAAACGCTGACAGCTCACTGGATCCTGTCAAACTGTCCAACCCATGCCAGGCATGAACAACAGGTGTTAAATGATGATGATGATGATGATGTACCAAGGAAGAAAATATCTGCACAGAGTTTTCAAGATGAAATCAATTTTTTTAATAGAATATGGTGAACAGAAACTCATGTGCACATACACTGCAAAGAAAGATTGAAAATGTGCACACATCCACAGCAAAAGATTAAAAGGAAATCTTTCTCCTAAGCAAATCTCTAAAGAAACATTGTGACCTAATAGCATAAAAATAGATGGCCAAAAGTTATTTTTACAGATGTCCATGAATTTAAAGTCATTTAAACACACACACACACACGGATTGTGATTGGAAGAAGTTGAGATTGTGTTGCTGACACGGTATTACAATGTCAGAAGTATGTTACAACAAAGTAGTGATAAGAAGAACCGCAGCAACAACAGAAGAACAAATTCAGTGTGGCAGGTGTTGGATGTACAAATGTCAATATATAAGACAAGCTGCACCTGTGTAGGTGACAAAGTTAGTCCTGTTTCTCTATGTAGAACGTCGTATGATGACACTGGCATCAGAAATGTGATATTTATTGGTTGTTAAGACATGAGTGGTGAACAGAAGATTTCAAGTAGCCAAAGTACAACAGAAATCAGAGAGAGAGAGAGACCAAACCTGTAAGCAAATAATGGGGGGGGGGGGGTAGATGAATAAAGAATCAGTGTTGACATCAGAGAGAAACTCTTGTTTTCTACAATGGTGGAGGGAGGCCAAGAGATAATCCTTCCCCAGAATTAGAATTAATCCATCAGTGTTCCGATTACTCTGTTAAATGCAATGCTTATTCATTCACGTTTATGTCATAGCTTTGAGACTTCAATGATGTGGTTGTTTATTTTCAGAATGACATTGTAGGGTAGGTGTGAGAGGCTGGATCTGGCTTGTTTGAATATAAAACAGGTTGTGAATATCTAAGCTGGATATGACTGGTTTAAATGCTAGAGGTTTAAGGAATTGCATGGAAGGAATGTATTCAGAAAACCAACAGGTCCATTCCTTATGTGTAAACAAACAAAAGTAAAAGTGGATGCATTATTTGCAGCAGAGAGAATGGACACTTGCAATGAGTATAATGGCACTCCTATCAGAGAGGCTGGTAATCTCAGTTCTATCATCTCCACTCATCCTTTAGTCTGCCTCTACAAAATCTAAAGCTGAGCATTGTAATACAGGATAAAATATTTGTTCCAAAACTGAGCACAAGACCAGGAAGTTCAGGGAAAGGGGGGTTGATTACATTGACCCCAGCATTCAACTGTACTTAATTTATTAACCCCGAAAGGATTAACGGCAAAGTCAGCTTGGCAGAATTTGAAGTCGGAATGTAAGGATGGACGAAATGCCGCTAAGCATTTTGCCTGGCATGCTAACGATTCTGCCAGCCTGTTGCCTTTACGTGATAGAATATTAAAATTCTGGTGACAACCTGTAGGTTTTTAATCAGAACTGTACATAGTTATAGAACTGCTGAAAAGGCCCTCATTGACTTAAACTCACAAGATTAAACATCCATGGATGTGAGTGGATCTATTTATTTATTCAGAATCCACTGTGTTAATATTCTTGGTAAATGCTGTCCAGCTCAATCATTTTATTGTCCACTTTTCCATGCTTGGCTGTGTCGGACATAATTCACAGAGGAATATTTTCTGCAGCTGGATGTCCTTCTCGACACCAAGCTTCGCTTGCTTCTCCATGGCCAGACAGGATTTTCAAAGAAGGCTGGAAACAAATGACATCATTTGGATGACAGTGATGGGTGCTTACAACCATTATACGAAATCACAATAGGATGGGCACAATTGCACACACACACACACACACACACACACACATACATAAACACAAAATCATGTTTGATGGGATTCTTTCAGTTTCTGTCTAGCAAATTCACTCAAAGATTTGGTCAACTCAGAGTTATAGAAGTAGAAGACATTTACCCAAGGTTATGTGCAATGGGATTAAAACCAGAACTCTTCAGCTAGGAAGCAAGCTTAACATGGTTGGACTGATCCTGGGACCATGTGCTTGGGAAGCAAGATTCTTAACTACACAGCCAATGTGTGAAATTTAGTAATCACAACAGATGAGAGTTATGTGAGTAGTAAGTTAAGGGGAGTATGATTTAAAATGAAAAATAAGAAAAAAGATATGGCTTAGGTCAGTGTTTTCAAAATGACACCAAACTATGGCATAAGAGACCAATCCTATCTTTTGTAAGAATAACAACAAAATTCCATTCCTCGGTAGGTCATTGCTACAGATATAATAACTAGTGTTTCTTAAGCATGTCACCCAATCTCTTCAAACAGAATCAAAATATCTTGTTTGGTTTGAAACTCTTTCCTCCACCACCAATCTCACCAACACATGAAAATGTCTTTGAGGAAAAAAATAAGGTCAAATTTTAAAACTTCTCAGAATCATTCTAAGACATGTGTAAATGTACACACACACACACACACACGTGTGTGTGCATATATATATGCATATATGTATTGATACATGCAGGGTGTGCACATGCAAGCAGACACACATGTGCATATTTGTGCACATAGGTGTACTATTATCATCATTTAACATCCATTTTCCATGGTGGCATAAGTTGTAAGCTGGATAGTTACATCAGGCTCCAATGATTTGTTTTGACAAAGTTTCTACAGCTGGATGCCCTTCCTACTGCCATTCACTTTACAGAATGCACTATATCAGTTTGTATAAGTATATGAGAAATATGTGTGTGAGTGTACATACATATATCTATATAGATATAAGCGTAGCTATATACATATATACAGGGTGCAATGAGTAAATCATTGCCATTTTATATTTTTAATTTCTTGCATGTAAATTGTTTGTTTTTGATTTTGTCGATTACACAGTATAGTAGGGTCAGTTGGGCACCATCTGTGAAAAAAACCAGCACCATGATGCAATTTACTCTGCCAGAAATTTGGAAACATGCTGTACTGCTTGGCATTTGCACTGGAAGCTCCAAAACAAACATTTCAGAGCATTTGGATGTCAATCTGAGAGTGATAAAAATCAAACATCCAGTCAACAGCATGGTGTTTAGAGTGATCACTAGTGATGGTGACATTATGCCTCCATCCATCTTCCCACACAGCTCCATACTCAACACAGAGACTTACATCAAATGCTTGGAGGAAGTAGTGCTACTCTGGGTTAAGAGGGTGGCTGCTAAAAAACCCTATGTCTGACAACAGGACTCTGTACCATGCCACACAAACTGGAGAACCCAGTCATGGCTCTCAGACAATTTCTACGACCACATCACCCCTAACATCTGGCCACCTAACTCCCCAGACTGCAACCCCCTTGATTATTATGTGTGGGGCACAGTTGAGCAAGAGACCAATAAAACACCAAAGATGAACTGAAGGCAAGGATCATGGGAGCATTCACCAACTTTAACAAGGAGGCCATCCAGAAGAGTTGCAGGAGATTCCAAAGTCGTCTGGAGGCCATAGTTGAAGCCAATGACGATTTCATTGAATAAATTTACTCTTCCGTATTTCAAGATATTTTTAAGTAATTTTGGTAATTATATCTGTTAAAATGAGATGCCAGTGTTATTTTCATTTTTGCGTAACAGTTTATTCACCACTCCCTGTACGTACACACACACACACACACACACACACACACACACACACACACACACACACACACACACACACACACACACACACACACATGCGCACATGCACACGCAGCTTCATGGTTAATAATTTTGCTTCTGAACCACATGCCTTCAGGTTCAAGTCTCACTATGCAGCATCTTCGGTGAGGGAATTTGGTAGGTGATGAAGATGGTATGTGTGCATGTGTGTGTGTTTCCAAACAATGTTAACTTAAAGCTACAAAGAGTGACATCCTTATTTGTGGCTTGGCTGCATCTGGTGACTTTTGTTAACATTTCATTATCAACAAATCATCCGCTAGCTCTGTACTTTTGAATTCCTCCGGACTAAAAAGAACTTTCTTGATAAACATGAAAGGGTTAGAGAGAGCATCCAGTCATAAAATCCTTGCTTTAATTTCCTCCCACCTAAACCATACTAAAATGGAAAAGCAGGTATTAATTGCAACAAGCATATATATATATATATATATATATATATATCATGCGAATCCACCCAGCAGTTTGGCTGTGAACCTCAAGACAAGAAAGAATACAACGATCGATCATGTCCAATTTATATTTCATATATATATATATATATGGTGGAGGCGCAATGGCCCAGTAGTTAGGGCAGCGGACTCGCGGTTTCGATTCCCAGAATGGGCGTTGTGAGTGTTTATTGAGCAAAAACACCTAAAACTCCACGAGGCTCCGGCAGGGGGAGGTGGCGATCCCTGCTGCACTTTTGTCATTTGAAGGCTAAAACAATGTGAAGCGCATTGTAACCAGCGATGTGTAGCAACATCTGATAGGCTGGTTGGTCACGGTGATTATATATATCTCTCTCTATATAAACAGCAGTTTGTCTGTGTGCGTGTCTGTGTGTCTGTTAGGTTGTACCCTCACCCTGACCATGGCTTTCAACCGATTCTGATGAAACTTGACACACACATAGCCCAATGTCATAATTCAAAACTAACGCAGCGAAAATTTTGAAAAGTTCCCCCAGTTCTGAAAAAGATCGATAAATTCGACATGGGGTCGACAATCAGAAACACAAACCACAGATGGTCTAGGGGACGCAACTCGACCTTTTTAACTCTAAAAAAAAAATTTACCATCATTTTTTTCCCATCTTTTGGCTATAACTCTCTAAAAATGCTTTATAGTTATTTCCTTTACAAACCCGAGCAACGCCGGGCGATACTGCTAGTATATATATAAAATGCACACACATACGCACCTATACCTATATGCACAGACATACACAGTCCCATGCACACACATACAGCTACCCATATAAATACATATAGAGACACAGACACAAACAACAAGTCCAATGTTAGGAGAGAAGTTTTCTAGAGGGATCATGTTTATAAATATTCTAAACAACACAGCCTGTCTGAAGCAGCAAGTTTAGGGAGATGAGACCGGCCCCACAAACAGAAAACAAAATAAAAGGTCAAGAGGAGAGAAACTAATAAGTGAGTTGTTTCATCACACACAGTCCTCCTAGACTGGTTGGTTTGATGGGATTGCAGGGGTTCAAGTTTTGACATTGCAAAGTCAATATTTCCAAAGGGCCATAGTTGTACAGAATATGGATCGGGCAAAGTGTTTAGCACCAGTTCTAGGATTAAGGTAGATATATAAAAGAGATAAATAGGAAGAGACAGGCAGGATAGTGAGGATAGGTAGACAGCTAGAACTGAGGGGCAAGGGCCGTTATAATTGTGAGAGGAGAAACTGAATTTATGTGACAAAACAATGAAAAACAAAGAAAAAAGTTAAAATCGAATATTTAAATAGATGCTCCACAACAGCAGCTATGAGCAATGAATTGCAAATATTGCTTTGCCAGTTAATCATCTGCTCATTTCACACCTTCAAAGACAAGGGAAATAAAAATCCTTTTGTTCCTCGTTACCCAGAACATACAACTGTTGTTTTTGTCTCAATAAGAAATTACACATATTGCAACAGACCACTATATTACCTTAAGAAAAAAAAACCTGAACTATCATGCTTCAACCATGGAGTTCCCTAAGCAATTAGTTACAATTTTGCATATTTAACCAAATTGTTAACAAAAGCTTGAAAGGCCACTCCTATCCTTTGTAACAGGGATAAAACCCATTCACTACCTGCTACAATATCTAGCAATTAAATGTTATTGTTTTCTCCATATGATAACAAACTAGAAAATGAATAAACCTCACCACTTCCTATTAAAACCGATGACCAACCAGGTGTAGTTTTGTGCTGAAAAACTTTTACAAACACAAATCAAAGTCAAACAATACAAATACACAAAGACAATTCTTTGCTACCTCAAGAGAAATGTCCAGGCTTGATATGGAGAAAAAGGACAATATAGAAATTTCATAAGGTGTATCCAGTGTAAACTACATATGTACAAGCAGTGTAAGCCACAGGTAGGCTGTCAGGGAAGATATACTTCTTAGGTGGCAGAAAGGCTGGAGTATTTAACAGTATGAATACAGGAAACATTACTTGAAATGTTCAGGAGGCTCACTAAATTCTAAATTTAGATTTTGTTATCAATATGACCTAATTAACAGTGTAAGTGTTCTGAAAGCATAGTAACTAGAAGAGTACGAACTGGGAAAAGTTCAGGGACCTATTAACCCTTTAGCAACCAGATTATTCTGTTAAACATAATGATTATTCACACTGTTTTGAATTTAATCATGGATTATCTTGTAACTTGGAGATTTCAATGACAACGTTATTTATTTTTAGAATAACATTATAGGGTTGGTGTGTGAGGCAGGATTTGGCCAGTCTGAACTCAAAACCCGGCAGAATATCTTGTCCTCATATGGTCAGTGTAAACGCTCCAGCTGGTAACATAGGAGTTTCTCTCTCAAATGGCAGAGTGTATAATACTTTGTGCCAAGGAGTACATGTGGAGATCTATAATACATATGTATATATACATACATATATATATACACATACATATATGTATGTATATATACATACATATATATATACACATACATATATGTATGTATATATACATACATATATATATACACATACATATATGTATGTATATATACATACATATATATATACACATACATATATGTATGTATATATACATACATATATATATATACACATATGTATGTATATATACATACATATATATATATACACATATGTATGTATATATACATACATATATATATATACACATACATATATGTATGTATGTATACATACATATATATATATACACATACATATATGTATGTATGTATACATACATATATATATATACACATACATATATGTATGTATGTATACATACATATATATATATACACATACATATATGTATGTATATATACATACATATATGTATGTTATATACATACATATATGTATGTATATATACATACATATATATATACACATACATATATGTAGTATGTATATACATATATATATACACATACATATATGTATGTATATATACATACATATATATATACACATACATATATGTATGTATATATACATACATATATATATACACATACATATATGTATGTATATATACATACATATATATATACACATACATATATGTATGTATATATACATACATATATACACATACATATATGTATGTATATATACATACATATATACACATACATATATGTATGTATATATACATACATATATACACATACATATATGTATGTATATATACATACATATATACACATACATATATGTATGTATATATACATACATATATACACATACATATATGTATGTATATATACATACATATATATATACACATACATATATATATATAGATACACATACATATATATAGATACACATACATATATATATATAGATACACATACATATATATGTATATATACACACACACACGCACATATGTAGAGATGCATGCGTTTATGAGCATTTAATATCAGTTTTTTTTCCCATTCCAGCAGTGTTTTAGGTAGTATTTATAACTGGATGCTCTTCCTGTCACAAACCATTACCTCTTGTTCAAGCAAACAAATTTTCATTCCAAAGGTCTCTAAAAACACAGAATGACTAGTTGCAATATCAACAAGGAATGGACACATTATAATCACCATTTTGCTCAAATAAACCCATGGGAGGATGTCAACAGTTATGCAGATCTGAACACAAAACACATCCCTCCCCCCATCTAGATACATTGGGCTTCCTCCAATTTCCATCTACAACATTCATTCACAATGCAATGACTGGTTAAGAGCTTATAGCAGAAGACACTTAAGGGGCTGCACAGTGAGATGAACACAAAACCAAGAATTTGAGAAGCAAGCTTCGTAACCGCACAACCATGTCTGCATGTGTACACACACACAAATATAAATATATATTTTCTTTTTTTTACTTGTTTCAGTCATTTGACTGCGAGCAAATCAACCCCAGAACTTATTCTTTGTAAGCTTAGTAATTATTCTATCAGTCACTTTTGCTGAACTGCTAAGTTGCGGGGGCATAAACACACCAGCATCGGTTGTAAAGCGATGGTGGGGGGGGACAAACACAAACACACGTATGTATGTATACATACACACAATGGGCTTCTTTCAGTTTCCATCTACCAAATTCACTCACAAGGCTTTGGTTGGCCAAAGGCTATAGTAGAAGATACTTGCCCAAGGTGCCACACACACAAATATATAATTATTATTATGATTAAGCATAGAAATACTAATAACCTGGTGTTAGAACATGCTTCACAACAAAAAATTGTCATGAATATCAAGACCTCCATTAGCTTACAGCTGTTTCTGCTATAAATGCAAAGCACTCATAGTCAAGTGCCTGTGTATCCCTCTATAGCTTTGGTGGAGCTTCAAACATATATTTCTTCATTATACATCTTTTTGTCCATGCTAGCAAGGGTTAGATACATATACATCACTGAGATGTTTTTACAGCTGGGTGCTCTTCCTGTTGCTAACACTAATTTTTCAAGAAAGTTTACATTCAACTTACTTTTGAAAGTGCATAGCAGACAATGAGTAGACAGGGAAATACCAACAAACATTGCCATCACTAATTCGGCCCTTTTCCATGCAAGGTGCACGCAAACATTCACACAAACCCACACATACAAATAGTTGGCTTCAAACAGTTTCCATCCACCAAATTCACTCCCAAGGTATTAGTCAGCCTGAGGTTATAGTAAAAGACACTTGTCCACAGTACGGCACCTGAAACCATGCAGAAGTGAACTTTATAGCCATACAGCCTCAAGTGCTCACATACATCTATGTGGGCCAGGCCCATCCTATTTCTTAGTACAAACCTCCTCTCCTTATCTAGTTCCTACTGGCCTCTCATTGCCCCACTGATTCTTCTTGTATGTACATATGCAAGAATCAGTTAATTAGGTCATATTGATAGCAAAATGTTTCAGTCATTCGACTGTGGCCATGCTGGAGCACCGCCTTTAGTCGAGCAAATCAACCCCAGGACTTATTCTTTGTAAGCTTAGTACTTATTCTATCAGTCTCTTTTGCTGAACTGCTAATTTACGGGGGCATAAACACACCTGCATCAGTGGTCAAGCGATGGTGGGGGAGAGGGACAAACACACACAAACATACACTCCCACACACATATGTATGTATGTATACATACACATGACAGGCTTCTTTCAGTTTCTGTCCCCCAAATCCACTCAAGGCTTTTAAGTATCTGTTATATTTCTACACAGTGTGTGTGAATATACTTGCCTCTACAGCAGTGCAATATTAGTTTATCATTCAAGACTTATGGCATTTTACAATATATTTGTGTGTGTGTATACTTACTATATATATATATATATATATATATATATATATACATACACACACACACACACACACACGTGTGTGCACATGCATATTATGTGCATGGTATGAATATATGGTCGCACACACACACACACACGCACCAAATGATTCAGAACTTACAATTGCCACACGTTTGTGTATGCACATGTACATCTAAGTACATATTTGTATATACACACATGCATATTTTTATGTATATGTTATACTGACATGAGATGGCATACACACACAACCCTCCTACTCCTTAAGCCTAATTAATTCATTTCCATTATTTTCCTGGTTTATTTACTGTTGTTTTTCTTTTTTGTCTCTTCCTCCTCCTCATCATCATAGGTGTGTGACTCTTAGTATTCTTAGAGGCCAATGTGACTCTTAATACCTCACTATGCATAATAATAGCTCATCACACCCATTCCTCTTACCGACTTTACGTCCCCATCCCCACCTTGACCCTCGACTGACTGTGTGTGTGCGTGCTTATATTTATGACTAGTATGGGAGTGTCTATGCAGGGGAAAGAGGTTCGAGAACAACTTTTGAGAGGAGTGAAGTGCAATTCTCAGCCTGAAGCCGTGGCCATGCAAAAGTGGCACTTCTCTTTCACACAAGCTCATCATAGCTAGAGAATTTATGAATACAGAAGTACGTATGGCTGTGTGGTAAGAGGTTTGCTTCCCAACCCCAAGATTTCAGGTTCAATTCTACTGCTGCATTTTGAGTAAATATTTTCAACTATGGCCCTGAGTCGACCAAAATCTTGAGAGTGGATGCGGTAGATGGAAACTGAAAGAAGCCCATTATATGTGTATGTGTGTGTGTCCATCCCATCATTTGACTACTGAAGTTGGTTTGTTTACACTCCCATAACATAGTGGTTCAGCAAAAGAGACCAACAGAATAAGTTTCAGACTTAAAAATGTACTGGTTTTGATTTGCAAGACTAGAACCCGTCGAGGCAGTGCCCCAGTATGGCCACAGCCTACTGACTGAAACAAAAGATATTACACACACACACAATACTAGAACTCACAATACTAGCAGCTAAAACCAGCACAAACATATATAAATGTGTGTGTGTTTTTTTAGTGTTTACAAATAACACAGAAAAAATAAATAAACAGTTACCAGGGTAGCAAAAATTCACACAAGTAACAAGGATGTAACAACCTATATGTAAAGGAAGAAACTCCAGGTTTAAATTAAATGTTTCGTATAATATAGATAAATAAATAAATGGAGTTGAACGCATGTGTGATTCAAATTCTTTTACTTCCAACATACGTTTCGAAGACAATATTGGCATTATTTCAAAAGGAATAAAATGGTGTAAAACAATACAATCTTCTCATCAGGGAAAGAAAGAAACCAAACACATCAATAAGACATTTTATCAGAATGTGATGACTGCATATGATCATGAATGGAACGCTATTAACTTTTTTTTTTTTTAAACCGTTAGTAGATATAAAGTCAAAGATAGCATATAGAAAGAGAAGGAGGAGAAGGAAAGAAATTAGCAGAAAACTAATAGTGGAGAAATATAGAACGACGGGTAAATTAGAATAAAATTTAAAAGCATGGAATTTGATATATTTAGTGGTAGTGAAATGTAAGAAGACAATCAAAGGTCAAATTTTATAGAATAGTAGAAATCACTTATAGGAACTAAAGGTATGTTTCTGCCAATGTTTGCAATGATAAACACGTTCTATAAACGTGTTTACAAAGGGGTTCTTTGAGAAATAGAATATAAAACATTTCGAAACATATGTCAGAAGTAAAAGAATTTGAATAATACTTGCGTTTAACTCCATTTATTTACTTATAGATATATTATATTCTTTTACTTGTTTCAGTCATTTGACTGCGGCCATGCTGGAGCACCACCTTTAGTCAAACAAATCGAACCCAGGACTCATTCTTTGAAAGCCCAGTACTTATTCTATTGGTCTTTTTTGTCACACCGCTAAGTTACGGGGACATAAACACACCACACACACAAATAAATATATATGATACATCACTTTCATTTTTCCATTTTAGAGGTGCAGGCGTGCCTGTGTGGTAAGATGCTTGCTTCCCAACTACATGATTCTAGGTTCAGTCCCACTGTGTGGCACCTGGGACAAGTGTCTTCTACTATAGCCTTGGGCTGACCAAAGCCTTGTGACTGGATTTAGTAGATAGAAACTGAAAGAAGCCTGTCATATATATATATGTATATACAAAAAAAATTCTATAATTATACTCATAATTATAGAATTTTTGTATAAGATTACCAATAATGGTTCTTTTAACATACCAAACTACTTGGTAAAATTATTAATTAATTAATTTTACCCTTTATTATTATTGATAATATATGTATGTGTGATATATATATATATATATATATATATATCTGTGTGTGTGTGTTTGTCCTCCCCCACCATCGCTTGAAAACTGATGCTGGTGTGTTTACATCCTCATAACTTAGTGGTTTGACAAAAGAAACCAATAGAATAAGTACCAGGCTTACAAAGAATAAATCCTGGTGGCGATTTCTTCGACTAAAACCCGTTATGACGGTGCTCCAGCATGGCCACAGACATGACTAAAACAACAATATACACACAAACAGGGTTTACTGATTGTGTGTGTAACTGCGCATACACACATCTATATATATATATATATATATATATATATATATATATATATATATATATATACATACACACACACACATTTGTGTAGAAAGAGAAAGCAAAAGTAAATACGAAAGCAGAGAGGAGACGTGGAGCCAGGAGGCGTTGAAGTACTTCTTGCTCGTATTTGTATGGAAAAAAAAAAAAAGGAAATAATTGAAGAAGCCGTGCTATTATCGTAAACAAGTGTGCAAGATGTCTCTGAGCACTAAGTGCTACACGTTGGCCAGGTTCACTTGCTCCCATTGGAATGTTCCCCCATCAAACGATCGCAGAATTCTTCCCATTCCAACATGCTGAGTCTCCTGCAACAACAACAACAACTGAATTTTTCTTTAGAAATCGATAACGTTGAACTGCTCCAGTCTGATCACTGACTGATGGAGTGGGAGAGAGAGGAGGGAGGGAGGGTGAAGGATTGAAGAACGTTGAGGGAGAGAGAGGGGAGGGTAAGTCTGATGAAAAGAGAGAGTTAGAGGTATTAGAGAGCAATGGATATAGAGAGAAGGCGTGGGGTACAATGCGTGTGAGAGAAAGGAGAGATGGAGAGAAAGGAGGAGCGATAGAAAGAGGGGAAATTATGAGGGCCAAGGGACTGGAAGAGAAAGTGAGAGATGGAGGAAGTAATATGAGAGAGATAGAGTGATGGAGAAAGTGAGACAGAGAGAGAGAGAGAGAGAGAGAGAGAGAGCGCACAAGGAGTGTGAACAAGTGAGATAGAATGGGTACAAACACAGCTATAAGGTTAAGAAGTTCGCTTCCCAACAATGTTGTTCGAGGTTCGATCCCATCGTGTGGCACTTTGGGCAAGCGTCTTCTACCTCAGCTTTATGACTGAGATTTGTCAAACGCACGCGCGCATACGCAATCATACACACATCTACTCTACCCAGTGTGTTGAGTTCTCTATCAGATAATGTTTGCTGCACATAAAAAATATTTAATACCTATTACAATTGTATATAAAACCGATAAAACTGGTATTGTTAAAAAAAAAAAAAAAAGACCGCTCTGGCGGCAGCTGGCTTATGTTTTATGATTGTTGTTGTAAATGCGGTCCATGGACACCAGAGTTCACAGAATAACAGAGAAGTATGTTGTCTAAGTTTATTCGGTAGAAACAAAGGTAGCTGTATAACACGTGTGTATATAATGAATGAATAATAATAAACCACATTAAAATACAAATCCGAATCAAGTCATGATTCTTCCATAAGAGAGTTGTGAGCAAAAGAAGGAGAAAAAGAGACCGACTGAGGCAGGGAAGGAAAGAGATTGAATGAATATGAAAGAGAATGAGTAGAAAAAAGAGGAAAAGAACGAGTGAAGAGAATGGAGAGAGAGAGAGAGAAAGGGAAGAGGGAGACAGAATACGAATGAGCAGAGAGGGGGAAAAGAGAAGAAAGAGTGAAAACGGAGAGAAGAGGTAATAGGCGAACGAGAGACAAAGGGTTAATAAGATAGAAAAGAAAAGCAGAGAGAGAGGGGGGATTGAAAAGAGAGGGAAAAGACAGAAAACGTTAACGAAAGAGGGAGAGGGAGAGGCAGTGAGTGATAAAACAAAGAATGAGTGAAAGGAGGGGGAGGAGAAGGGAAAGGGATGAGATAAAAGAGAACAGGTGAGAGAGAGAGAGAGTTTGTATGTAGAATAGAAAAGGGTAGGGATTTAAATTTCGATAAGAGGGAGAAAGTAAGAGAAGCGCAGTAAACCAGGTATTAATGAGGAATAGGTAGCCATCATTAGCATCATCATAGTGGTATTGTCTAAGAGGAATAAAGTCCAGACAAAGGGATAATAATAATAATAATAATTATAATAATAATAATAATTTCGACACAAAGCCAGCAATTTCGGAGGAGAGGATATGTCGATTACATCGGTACCGTTATGCAACTGGTACTTTTATGATACCGAAAAGATGAAAGGCCAAGTGACCTCAGCGGAATTTGAACTCAGAATGTAAAGATTAATGAATTATTATTATTATTATTATTCAGCATTGTTATAAGTGTCAGCTCAGCAGATCCAAAGTTGCAAAGAACTTTGACACGGCGACGATATACAGCGACAGGAATTCACACAAAAATCTGTTTATTGATTGGTTCGAAGCCTTCTTTACTGGAGTGCAATTGTCAGTTTGGTTTCTGGTTGTGGTAGGTTAAACCTGAAGACTGGAAATAATTCAGGTCATAGCAGACTGGAATTTTTTAGCTGCAACACCTGAAATTCTTCAAGTTCAACAACCCCCTCCTCTCTTTCTCTCTCACACACACACACAGCAACACATTATTCAAATCTTGTAGACAATTGATCTGTTGGAAAAAAAATAGTCATATATCTAAGAATAGATTGGATAATAGTCCTAGATAATGTTTCAAAAAGAGGCGAGATGGTCAGAGCTGGAACGTCTGAGATCAAGTGTATTTTCTCAAAGCTAAACAATACCACGTTTCAATAAAGCAATTAAGAGGGCCATGTACACGCCGCCACAGAATTTCATTCAGGTTCTTTATAATAATCTAGGCCTCGTTCCTAATTCAGTGATCGATAATTTCTTTTGACCAAGCGCAAGGCTAATTATTTTAATCAGAGTAAGGAGTGCAATCAATTAATTACATATGATTGACCTGTGGCAGACAGAAGTCAGCCAGGATTTTAGCCCTGGGTTAACCTTCACTGAACAGACTTATAATTAACGACATTCCAACCGTAACCATCCAGACGTTTGCCTATGATATTTGACTGCTATTTCCAATAGGTCAAACGACCCCATATAGATTCCTGACAACTGAGTCTCAACTTAAAAAATGAGGCATTGCATTCTTACAATGGTTAATAAGGTAAGTTTTTCAGGAAGCTCTGGGTGAAGCCGAGCACATGCAGGCTTGAAATTGAGGCCATGGGTCAGTTAAAACTACTTCAGTTCGTATTTATATTAACCATTGAAAGTTGAAAGTCAAAGGCGAACCAGGGTAGGATTTAAATTCAGAAATTAAAACGGATTTCACTAAGCACAGCACGACATCTTATCTATGGATGCTGCTACCTCAGGCATAAAGCCACCATTTTCGCCGGTAATGCGTACTAAGTCTTGTAATAAATGGGTACTATGCATATAAGCAACACTTATTTTGTCCACAATCGTATGAAAACACAAGAAGTGACGAAATTAAATACTGCAATGGTCTTATTTAGTACAGTAGTTGATGATCAGCAGAAAGAAATCAAGCATCGCATTGGTCTGTGACAAAGATGCGAAGCATCGGCCTGTAACTCTTGTATCATATACACAACAGTCATATTAGCAATTTAGCTGACGTGTGTGTACACAAAACGATACAATGTGCGTCAAGTTCGGTGTGTGTGTACATTATATATATATATATAATATATATATATATATATGAAAACGTTATATATTTCAGTACTGATTATTCACGATGTGTTTGTGTGAATACACTTCATAGATCAAGGAAACCAGAAATCCACACACGCATATAATGCAGAGAACCTTTCTCCGACACACACACACATACACACAGCTGACATACACACGTGTGTAATAGATGCGTCGTTATTACACGCTTACACGAATGCCTACATACGTCATAGATGCATCCATCCATCCATCTACACAACAGTGGAGGGTGAAAGGGAAGCGAGAAGAGAAACTTGTCCGATTTCGATACTCTACAACACAGTGGCAGCAACAACCAGTCTTCTGCAGACATGCAAGGTGGCCACAACCACAAACCTTCACGGCCAAAACCAACAGTTAATAAAATTTCTTCTTTTTTTTTAAAGGCTCACAACAGAATCGATGCCTTATATTTTTGTCTGATGTATTTAATCTATGATATTGTTGCCCTTTCATTACCATAACCAACATCATCATCACAACAACAACACTGTTCATACCACATTAAAATACAACTACTACTGCTGCTACTGCTACTACCGCCTTTGCTACTAATATCTGTTTGAATTAAAGATAAATGCCGGGTGCGCGTGTTGGAGGTTGGGCGATAATTGATTATGAAATCAAGGTGGAAAATGAAAGAAAGCTCAACCGCAACAAGACAAGGGTACCTTCTCGTTTCTTTAAAAAAAAAAACAACAGAGCCTCAACAGAATAAAATTGGATAGGAAATGAACAAATGTTTTTCACAACTAAACAGAGCTATGATCTCTCTCTCTCTCACACACACACACACACACAGATATACATATACACACGCCACACATATTACGCATATTTATTACACACATTACTAGTATTTTATGGAGAGAAAGGAGGGGGGGTACTAGATAAAAAAAATTCAGACTCGTATCTCGAGGAAACACAAAGAAACATTTTATCCAGAGGCGTATTAATTCTGACAAAGCCGAAGGAAATTTGTCAGAAGCAGAGGCAAAAATAGCTGACAAGAATAAAACCATGAAAAAAAAAAAAAAAAAACGCATATTTTTCTGTCTTTCACAGGTTTATCTTCTGAATGGGGTTTGGTGGGAAAGATGAGGAGAATTGTTGAGGGCACAAAGTGAGTGTGAGTGGCAGATTTAATGATGCTCAGGAGTTGTGTGAGGGGGGTGGGGCTAGAAAGCTTGTGTGTGTATTTGATAGACAGATAGATAGATAGATAGATAGATAGATAGATAGATAGATAGATAGATAGATAGATAGATAGATAGATAGATAGATATAGCCAAAGGAATGAGATAAGAGGATGCAGGAAAGAAAAAAAAAGACAAATGGAGAGGAGAGAGAGAGAATCGTGGAAACTATAGAGATGGGAAGCTTATGAGGACTAGAAAAAAGGGTTAGAAGAGGAGGAATTTTGGTGATTAGGAAGGAATGGTGAGGCGTAGATGTGAGGTGACATACATACATACACACCCATTATGTAAGCGGGGAAGTGTGACAGAATAAAAAGATGAAGAGGAAAATACAGGGTTAGAGAGAGAGAGAGAGAGAAAAGAAAAATTACGAAAATTAAAGACAAATATTATTAAAAAGTGAGAGAGGCCAAAGAAAGATTTGAAACGTAGAAAGAGAGGAAAATAAAATAAAGGAAGAGAGTGAAGAAGCTATTTTAGAGATGGTGAGTTGGTAAAAGAGAAGAGAACCAACAGTTGTAGTAGCAGAAGGAATGGAAGGAAGAGGTAACGGTACCCACGACCGCCGGCACCACCATATTTTATGTTGATGGCGGCTTGGAATTCACAAGGCAACCACGACTAGATTTCCCAGTGTTCAAAACATTATCAATGAAACGAAACAGCAGTTTGCTTCAGACAGAACACAGATCCAACATGCAACAACACTGTGACGACTAGTGGCAACTAACTTGACAAATGAAGAACGGTGGTGCGACACACCAAGAAAACCGTTTCCCATAGGACCGAAAACTACTGCCTAGGGTTGTAAAGCCATAGGGTGGAGATAGAGAAAGATTGCATGCCGATCTCATCTGATGCCACATGCTAATAGAGAGCGGCTCTTATCGCAAAACCATTTCTCCATCCTTAGCTGCTTCACTCCCTTCGCTGCCATTAATTCTCTGTAAACTAACATGTAACGATGTGTGGCTTACATACATAAAATGTATGGCTGTGTATCTATATACACACTTCTATGCACATATATACATATTTGCGTGCGCGCACGCGTATATATATATATATATATATATACGCACACACATTGTGTGTATATATTTATTCGTATCTAGTACATATTTGTATGTCTGTGTATTACATATATTTATTATTTTACTTGTTCAGTCATTAGACTGCGGCCATATTTATATACATGCAGTACACACATATATAGAGAGAGAGATCGTTAGCCACTACACATTTTTTTTCTCTCCTTGTTTTTTCTGTAGAAGAGCGTAGGCTCGAAACGTAAAAGACTTTTTCTATCCCTGAGTGTTATACTGATACATCTGTTTGTTTTGTACACTACCTGTCTTCGTCTTTTTTTTTTTTTTTGTAAACTCTCCCTATATATATATATATATATATATATATATATATATATATATATATATTATTATATTATGTATTGTGTGCGTGTGTGAGAGAGAGATGATCACTTAACGT